>NC_134827.1:29139773-29227186 GCF_004210375.1 Tachypleus tridentatus
GTGTAAGACTAGAGGGAAGGCAGCTAGTCATCACCACACCACCAACTTTTGGTTACTCTTTTACCAACGAATAGTGGGATTGACCGTAACATTATAACGCCCCACGGCTGAAAGGGCGAGCATGTTGGTGCGACGGGGATGCGAACCCGCGACCCTCGGATTACAGGTCGCACGCGAACATTTATTACTTCGGTCATCTAACCTGTTACTAATTATTATATAGATCTCTATGGCCCAGCATGTAAGATGGGTTAAAAGTTCGAATCTCCGTCGCACCAAACATGCTCGCCCTCTCAGCCGTGGGGGCAATATAAAGTCCCAGTCAATCCCACTATTCGTTGGTAAAAGAGTAGTCAAGAGTTGGCGGTGGGTGGTGATGACTAGCTGATTTCTCTCTAGTCTTACACTGCTAAATAAGGGACGGCTAGCGCAGATAGCCCTCAATAACTTTAACGCGAAATTAAAACAAATATTTTGAATTTGCCTAATGCAATTTACAAAACAGTCTCATAATAACGTTTTTCATAATTAATATTAGCCGCGAGATATCCAGTATTCGCTAAAACAATGCAACGAACGGCAGTCTATCAGGCATTGCAATCTATCATTGTATTGTAGGTGGCTTGAAATTACGGAAATTACCTTTACATGAAGTTGAGAAGTAACTGGGTAAAATTTCCACTATATCGGCTGCATGATAACAAATCGTGTTTAACCTTAGGTATATCCGTTTAAGCAATGAACCGCGAATACTGATTTTAAAACGAACAAATTGGTAAGTTTAATATTTTTAATAAGCAAGTATTTTTTGTTAGAAGGTTGAAAAATAGAAAATTATAAAGATAATTATTTTTTTATTTGCTTGCTGAAGTGCCCTCACTTAACTCGAGTTTAAACTGCTGATAACTGCAGGTAGAGATACCACGAGCTAACCCTTATTTTTACAATGTACTAACCAAACAACTTTTGAGCACGTTAGATGACCCATCTAGCTTGCTCTACAAGAGAAATCAGTTATCGATAAAAATACGGGGTTAATAAATACAATAGTAGGCCTGTAGGGTTAATAAATAGAATAGTAGGCTTGTAGGGGTTAATAAATACAATAGTAGGCCTGTAGAGACTGGAAAATCTAAGATGTCGTAAGTTTATACGAGGTTGTAGAGACTAGGCTACTGGAATTAACATAAATCGATACGTGAATAACGTAAAATTTTTAGTCACGCACATTCGCGAGAGTATTCAATAACATCTATAGCTCGACAGCGCCACACAAAAGTCTCTTGGAACGAAACAAGGGTCAGTTGCTAAAATTGTGAAAGGCACTGAAAACTCACATTTTCCACGAATCTACATCAACTCTTCTGCCTTGGTGAGATCACGCTTGAATGAATTCCACCTCCTGTTTCTGTGTAGTGTGCTTTCTATGAATTTCAGTACTTCAAATGCGTGAATACACAAATGGTATATTACCTTTAAAACACACGGTACCATATTGTTCGGTGAAAGGCTCCGGACAACTCTAGAGGGTCAGTGGTGCGTATTTCGGTATGTTTGTTTGAATTTCGCGCAAAGCTACACGAGAGCAATCTGCACGAGTATTTTGGCGCCAGGACTTCTTTATTGTTGCTTCGGAAGGATAATAATTCGTTCTTCAATGCAAGTCGGATCAATTTCTTGATTCCAGAATAACAATGAATGAAGTGACACACTCGGAGCTCTGGTGGTAACTCTATAAAACAGCTTTAGAGACGTTCAGTACAAAGTAGGCAAGTTTTAAAACAACAACAGAAACAAGCTGTGCAGACTCCTTATAGAAAACTACAGGCAAGAGGACGCTTTAGAAAAAAAGCAGGAGTTATGTAGACCTGTACTACATATCCTACCACGATGGTCATCATTCGTATCTATCTCCACATTCATAAGACGGCTGGTATGGGTATTAAAACTTAATAGCTCGGATACCCCTCTCTTCCAGTAGCATAGCGGCATGTCTGTGGTCTTATATCGCTAGAAACCGGGTTTCAATACCCTTGGTGGTGACGGCAGATTGCCCATTGTGTGGGTTTGTGCTCAACCACAGAACCAATATAAATTTGTATAAATTACTAATAGAAACTGCTAAATGGCCCTGCATAGCCTGGTGGTTAGGGCACTTAACTCGCAATCTGCGGATCAAGGGTTCAATTTTATTACCGAACGTGCTCTCCCCTTTTTAGCCAATGGGGCGTTGTAGTGTGACGGGAAATCCTTGGTGTAGCTTTGCACAAAATTCAACAAAAACAACAAGAGACAAAAGCACAAGGGTGACTCTTTGATTATCCACAGGTTTCAGCCTTTGGCTTTACAGATAATCGAACGATTCATACTGGTTCTTTCTTAAACCTGTCTCCTTATGGTAGTCGGCTGCAACATAATACCATGCATTCTGTTTCATTCAGGGCCCAGCATGTGCCAAGCGCAATAGCAGCGCGCTGACTCGTAATCGAGAGGTCGCGGGTTCGCGCGCGCCCGCATCGCGGCTAAACTGTGCTCGCCCTCCCAGCCATTGGGGGCGTTATAATGTGACGGTCAATCCTACTTTTCGTTGGTAAAAGAGTAGCCCAAGAGATGGCGGTGGGTGGTGATGACTAGTTGCCTTCCCTCTAGTTTTACACTGCTAAATTAGGGACGGCTAGCACAGATAGCCCTCGAGTAGCTTTGTGCAGAAATTCAAAACAAACAAACAAACAAACAAACAAACTGTTCATTCGTAAACGCCCCTCTCTTAAACTTACAACGTTCCGTAGTGTATGTGAAGTCCATCTGATATTTGAGGAATACAAGAATGACATCATACACGTAACATACTTTTATTACTAAAATAACTTGTTTTTAGATCACAAGTTTCTAACCAGGGGTGTACAAGACAAAATGATATTTGACATTTAGAGGAATTCTTGCGCAGTTCCGATAATGTTTTATCATTCACACTGGAAGAATTCTACGAAGAAGTCGTAAAATATACACGACGTAAAACTAACATTTGTTCTTACCTGACCAATGGTTATTATCTTGATCCTGATATATATAACGTAAATAAATAATAAACATATTAACAGAACAACGCTATTTAACCAAGTGAATGCCTTCATGTGCACAAGGCCCGGCATGGCCTAGCGCATTAAGGCGTGCGCTTCGTAATCTGAAGGTCGCGGGTTCGTCGCGCCAAACATGCTCGCCCTCCCAGCCGTGGGGGCGTTATAATTTGACGGTCAATCCCACTATTCGTTGGTAAAGAGTAGCCCAAGAGTTGGCGGTGGGTGGTGATGACTAGCTGCCTTCCCTCTAGTCTTACACCTCTAAAGTAGGGAGACGGCTAGCACAGATAGCCCTCAGTAGCTTTGTGCGAAATTCAAAACAAACAATCATGTGCACAAAGACCAGACATTAAACAACTGTGTCAGTTACAAGACGCCTAATATTTATTTATTTTCTACATTTCACATTTATCATTGCGAAATGTAATAGCCTTAAAAACAACATTTTTTTCCTTCTATTCTCCATGTTAGACCGATATGTAATATATGGTGGAATAAAAATCAGGGTAAATTACAAGCTCACAAATATTGAAACAAATTGAGCTAAATGTAAGTGTAATTGATTGTTTATTTACATTAGTAACTACGTGTTTAACCGAATACGCAGAAATGTGAACCTACTTCACATTAGTAACTACGTCTTTAACTGAACACGCGGAAGTGTAAGCCTACTTTATATTAGCAACCACGTTTTTTTAACCGAACGCGCCAAAGTAATAACCAACGAATAGTGGGATTGATCGTGACATTATAACGCCCCCACGGCTGAAAGGGCGAGCATGTTTGGTGTGACCGGGATTCGAACCCGCGACCGTCAGATTACGAGTCGAACGCCTTAACCCACCTGGCCATGCCGGGCAATCAGTGACGAAAGTCAGCATGAGAACTCCTACCGATATATGTATCAAGAGGTCCTAACTTTAAAGAGGAAAGAAAACTGCCCGTTACCAGGATCCATTAACACATAACGAAATACGTCTGTAGTCACAGCCTCCAAAACATTAGAAATGCTAATTCTAACAGACATGATCCAAACATGAATGTCAAACCAGTTAGCCGTTTCGGAAGATCAAATCAGGGATTAGGGGTTGAGTGGTTTGACACACACGACGTTTCAAATCCCTTCTCTCGCTGTTTGCAAGACAGTCATCCACACGTCTGTCTGTAGTCACCCCTAATATCTTGAAGTCATAAGCACTAGTTAAAATAACCTTGTAGTAAAAAGTAATCCTCTAATTTTACATTTGTATAACTTCCAACCTTCCTCTACTTTTAATTAATTATTACAAGATAGTGATAGTTGTAACTATAATTCTGTAATAATTAATTACACACAATCATCTTTCCTTGTTACACACACACGCATTATGACAAAATATTATTACTGACGTGTGCTCCAATAAATACATAATTGCGCCAAGCAAACTCGCGACAAAACAGTGCAAAATCATACTGTTTATACAATAATATAAAAGATATCATTTTAAAGCGAAAATATCAGTGGTTATAGCACCAAAATGCATTAAAGATATTTCGTCTATCAGACGCAGTCAATACAATGAATGTAAAACTAGAAAGCAAGTTATATATTCAATAAGGGGTTGGAATCTGGGTGCTACACCCCACAACCACCACAGAAAGGGTTGAGGGTATTAGAATTATAGACGTAGCTTTCTAGTTTATAGCATCATATCTAAAAAAAAATTACAATTGTATTAAAACTTTAGAAAGGATGGCGTCTGCGGTACGTTTTGATTGGTTTGTTTGTTTATGGGCTATCTATGCTTTGCTCTAGAGGTACTGAAACCAGATTTCTAGTGTTGTAAGTCCGCAGACATATCACTATGCTACCGGGGATATTTTTGATAAAAGATCTAGGGTGGTAGATGTTATCAGATTTCTCTTTTTCTTTTTTTCGTTTTAAATGGGTTATCTATCATGCTGACAATCGGCTACAGACGGTGAGTGGTAGTGGAATCTGGGACGGTGTGAATACTAGTACTCTGTTCCTAAACGTGTTCGTCCTTTCAGCCGTTGATGCGTTAAAATGTGACAGTCAATACCACTATTAATTGGTGAATAGGAAACGAGTGATGTCAATTAGCTGCCTTCCCTTCAGTCTATCACTGCCCAATTAGGGACGGCTATGCGCGAAATAATCAATACAAGTCAAGCATACACCTAGCGGTAAACAATGTGATTTAAATAAATAAATAAATATATATATATATTGAATATTAAAAAAAAAAAAAATTAGAGTGCTCAAAGCAGACGAAACGCCTGAATAATGATGCATGGATGCCAGTTTTCCCTCGGTGCCTTTGATTGAGTGTCTTGGATGGCGGGCAAGTTTACTCACCCGCGATAGCAGCCACTAACATACAACCGCAACTAAATAGAATAAGCAAATACTGTCAAAAATACAAAATAAAAATAAACACAGCAAAACACAACTCGTAGTCTTTATGAAATTGACAAAATACAAAAATCAACAGCCAGAATTATATATGAATGGTACACTACTTCAGATTGCCACATCGGCAAAATTTCTAAGCCTAACCTATGATTCAAAATTAACATGGATTAACCATGTAAACGAAATTAAAAACAAAGTCTGGCGAAGAACTAACTATGCTAGGAGTCTAACTGGTAAGAACAGTGGAGCATCTACAGACAACATACTAAAAATTTATAAAACATACATTAGACCAATAATCGACTATACGGCTCCAGCTTGGATGACTGTAAGTGACAAAACAATTAAAACCAAACTACAAACAATACAAGACACACTCCTCACAACAGCATACAGAGTTCACAGAACAACATTATATAAATTTTACACAAATATTCGAACATACCAACCGTACCAGGTAGATTCCTACATAGTACAATGAGGTACTTTGATAAGAATTGGATGAAAACCGAATTACTATGCGAACTAGATAGGTACCTTGTACATGATGAAGCTAGTCCTAAATATCTCTCCCAGTCAATTTATATTTTAAACATAAATAAATAAATAAAAAATAAATATATAATAAAAAATAAATACGTATAATGAATTTAAAAATATATATATAAAAGTGCCACCATCAAACTTGACATCTTGCTGATAGGGCAAAATAATACCCATATGTATCACAATACGTGGACATTGCCCTGAAAAGGTCGGAGAAATATTCAATTCAATCTGACCCAAAAATGAAGTAACTATCACTATCAAACACTGCAAGACCCCATAAGTACGGGAAGAAGGAAGAGGTCAAAGAAAACCTGACCCTCCAGGGTACAAACGTATCATACCCAAACACCGAGAGAGAAAGAACTGACGATTTATTTATTTTTGAAAATGATTCGGGCGAAATAATAATAACAATACGAAACGTAATGCATTACTTTTTTCACAAAATCAAGTAGTGAATGTCAGAACTGTGTAACCCAGACAGCATACAACATGCTGACATGGATTTCTTAAATAGATAAATGATTATTTATAATAGTTGGAATGTTGAATATTCACCTTGTTTTAATTTTCGGTTCTGTTGGTCCCAGCTATCGATTAATTTGTTTCTAAACATACTTCTAAAATTTCATACCGTGTGTTTCTATCTCAGAAAGATACTGTTGCTTCAAAACATGTGATACTAAGGTATCATCAGTAAAGATATTTTCTATGTCAATTATTTTAAAACACGTGTAACAATTAATAAGTTAGCACGAATGTGAAAAGTAGCAATAATCCTGGAGCCGATGGAGTCACGAATATTTTAGGCCTAAGAAAAGTGTTTATAATTCCCCTTGACGGAAGAGTACAAAAGTGTCGAAGTTACTTGGTTTCTTCCTACAATTGTTATCAGTTAACACTGGTTTTATAGTGAATACCCAATCTTCACACAATTAATATTGGTTTTATAGTGAATACCCAATCTTCACACAGTTAATATTGGTTTCACTGTGAATACCCAATCTTCACACAGTTAGTATTAGTTTCACTGTGAATACACAATTTTCACACAGTTAGTATTAGTTTTATTGTGAATACCTAACCTTCACACAGTTAATATTAGTTATATTTTGAATACCCCATCTTCACACAGTTAATATTAGTTATATTTTGAATACCCCATCTTCACACAGTTAGTATTTGTTTTATTGTGAATACCCAATCTTCACACAGTTAGTATTGGTTTTATTGTGAATACCCAATCTTCACACAGTTAGTATTGGTTTCATTGTGAATACCCAATCTTCACACAGTTAGTATTGGTTTCATTGTGAATACCTAACCTTCACACAGTTAATATTAGTTATATTTTGAATACCCCATCTTCACACAGTTAGTATTTGTTTTATTGTGAATACCCAATCTTCACACAGTTAGTATTGGTTTCATTGTGAATACCCAATCTTCACACAGTTAGTATTGGTTTCATTGTGAATACCCAATCTTCACACAGTTAGTATTAGTTTTATTGTGAATACCCAATCTTCACACAGTTAATATTACTTTTATTGTGAATACCCAATATTCATTTTATTTCAAACTGTTTTCTGGAATATTTAACATTGTATTTAATATTTAAGATTGTTTTAATATTTAACATTGTATTTAATATTTAAGATTGTTTTAATATTTAACATTGTATTTAATATTTAAGATTGTTTTAATATTTAACATTGTATTCAATAGTTAAAATTATATTTGTTCTTCACAGATTGTCAGGTGGATTCTTCTCACTCGAATTAATTGCCAACTGAATTATACAGGATAACAGAACAGGGCGCTCGACTTCTAATCCGAGGGTCGCGGGTTCTACTCCATATCCAATATCCTTGCTCTTTCAGCCGTGAGTGTGTTATAATGTGCGGTCAATTCCTTGATAAAAAAAGAGTAGCCCAAGAGCTGGCGGAGGGTGGTGATGACTAACTGCCTTTCCTCTAGTCTTACACTACTAAATTAGGGACGGCTAGCGTAGACTGTCTCTGTGTAGCTTCACGCGAAATTCAAAAAACAAACAATAATTTCCTAGCCACCTATTGAGAACGAAACTAAAAATGAACCAGGTAACGAAAGTGGGTAATTAAACGTATTTTTGATTTTAGGTTCGTACTTATACTGATTGTGCTACGAACCAAAAGAAGAAACATAAATACGTAATGATGACTTCACTAAAATTAGGGCTGTCACAAACATCACCCTCTAACTCCCAGGGTTATTAACTTCTCTTTATTTCAACAGTACACTTTACACGCGTAAACGGATTTAGTTCTCACGAACGCATAGTTCAATGTTTGATACTTGTTCATCCTGTAGTTTCTATTCCAACTCATCTAGAGGAACTCCAGATCTGTTTGGTTTCTGTGATGATTGTTCTCAGGAGTTGACGTGTTGTTTCGCTAACAGAGTGAGATGAAGTCTTGACTGATGACCTAGAACATTAACCTAAGGCCTCACGTTCTGTTTACTGATTCTACAACATTTATCTGAAGCCTCGAATCTTACAACATTTATCTCAACTTCAAGTACAACTTTCAAATCTTACAACATTTTTCTCAACTTCAAGTACAACTTTCAAATTTTACAGTATTAATCTCAACTTCAGTATTTCCTCAACTTCAAGTACAACTTTCAAATCTTACAGTATTAATCTCAACTTCAGTATTTATCTCAACTTCAAGTACAACTTTCAAATCTTACAGTATTAATCTCAACTTCAAGTACAACTTTCAAAGCTTACAACATTTATCTCAACTTCAAGTACAACTTACAAATCTTACATTTATTTCAACTTCAAGTACAACTTTCCAGACCTTACAACATTTATCTCAACTTCAAGTACAACTTCCAAATCTTACAGTATCAATTTCAGACTTCACGTACAACTTTCAAATCCTCCAACATTTATCTCACTCCTCAAGTCCTATTTACTGATCCTACAACATTAATTTCAGGCCTCAAGTCCTTCTCTCTGATTCTACAATATTAATCTGAACCCTACAACATTATCCTATGCCAGAGTTGCTTCTAGCATTATAGAATGTAGTACGACTGGTGAGAACAAAGTTGAATTCTTTTGTTGCACAACTTACTCTCATTATTGGATTATATTCATTCCAAGAAGTTCCCATTGTTTCTGGGTGTTGCCTATTATCGATTCTCGTGTATAATGCGTGTTCTATTTATGTTAATAATAACTATTATTATTTAAGTAATGGTTGACTAATTGCTTTCATCCATGTATTATTATTCATTAAATAGTTTTTCGATCGGTTAACGATTATTAAAGTTTTTATTCGTTATCATTGTGTTTCGTAATTGCTAAAATTTTGGCACTTTCTATTAATGGTTGCTCATTTTTATAATACTAGCTATTATAGATTATTATTATTTATTTAATATATGTTATTAATGGTTTTATAGGTATATTTTAGTCCCGGTTATTATTAGTTGTTGTGATAGCTATACCGAATTTTGGATTAATTAGTATTATAAGTATTTTTATTCTAACCAGAGTTTATAATGCTCATTATGTTTTGGCATTAGAGAAACAATTGTTACGAAGTTAGTTGTAAATAAAAAAAGGTTTGTGTGTTTATTTTGGATATTCGCGCAAAGTTACACAAACGTTATCTTAAGTCTTAAGTTACTGTAATCAAATTGTAGGACTTTATCCACCCCTCTAATAACGAACGCACTCACAGTCTCAAAGTGCGGAGCGCAGTTTTACGGCAAGGGGATGCAAACCATGAACTTTGAAAAATCGTAACCAGGTATGTAGTGAAATGATATGACGTAAGCACTTTATCATAACCTAACATTTGTAAACAAAAAAACAATATGTTGGAAAAATCTTAATTTTTGGTTTAAAACGGTAACACTCCGCCAGGTGGGATTATCATAACAATAAACATGCCCGGCATGGCCAGGTGGTTAAGGCGCTCGACTCGTAATCCGAGGATCACGGGTTCGAATCCCGGTCAAACCAAAACATGCTCGCCTTTTCAGCCGTGGGGTCGTTATAATGTTACGGTCAATCCCACTATTCGTTGGTAAAAGTAGCCCAAGAGTTGGCGGTGAGTGGTGACGACTAGCTGCCTTCCCTCTAGTCTTACTGCTGAATAAGAGACGGCTAGCACAGATATTCCTCGTGTAGGTTTGCGCGACATTCTTAAGAAACAGACGAAAATCTTAAGGCCAAAGAATACACTTTTTTTTTGCTGTGTGGCGAAATGCCGAATTGAAATGATTACGTTTTACTGCTTTACTTTAATGCAACGAAATCACTTATGATTACACGGAAAACTAAATCCGCCTATAACGTGTAACTGCATTCAACTGTACGGGATGGATAGCTATCTGTAGTAAACGTTGCGATTATAACTTGAACTGCTTACCTTGTCCGCTTTTACTGAAAGTGCATTTTCAGTTTTACCAATCCACCCGTGCACATCAACATAAAACTACGCTGACAGCTTCACACTTTATGGTACGCTTCATTCCGAACAGCTTTTTTACCTAAAAACTTGAAGTCACTGATATTTACAAAACAACGGTTCTGTCTCAGGTTTCACTCTCTCATATTACATGCAACACACTCCACATACTGCCTTTTAAACTATTGGGACTACTTTTGGGGCAGCAAATTTTCCGTTTTACTGTCCCCTTCTCCGTTGATGTCCAATCACAGGTTGCCATTTTGCCTACTTGTGCTGTCATCTAGTGGTACTTTTACGCAATTTAGAATCGATCGAAAAAGTGGTTTTTAAACTGTGCGATAAAATTTTTAATGAGTTTTGTTTGTATATTTCTTGTACTTTCTGGTACATTTAAAAATTAATATCGGAGTAATTGGGCTGCAAATACGAAAGTGTTTTTTCTTCTTTTGCAATAGAAGATGTAACATAAAACAATGTTGTAGAGACAAAACTGACTCGTTTTGGTTATTGTGCGACAACAATTCGAGATAAAACTGCGAAATATCAGTGCGTATCACTTTTCACTTTGATAAGATACCAGGAGATGTTATCAGACTACGACAAAATATTCCGTAAAAGAGGGAACTTCCTTGAAACGTTTTGTAGCAGAATTTCATAATCCGAGGGTCGCGGGCTCGAATCCCGGTCGCACCAAAACATACTCGCCTTTTCATTATAACGCCCCCACGGCTGAAGGGGAGAGCATGTATGGTATGATGGAGATTCGTATCTCCGCGACCTTCGGATTACGAGTCGAGTGCCATGCAAGGCCTATCGTGACGTGACTGAATAACTTTAATTTAAGGGTGTCTGGTTTCTAACACTCTCGGTTCTTTACATTACTGCAGGGTTTTGAAAACGTAATTGAAATATTTCACTATTTATCTTGGATTTTATTCTAATAACTCCCACCTAAGATGTCAAATCAAAGGTAACAGATTGTTACGTCCCACTCAGTTGCATAGCACAGTCTGAAAGTCTATAATGCTAAAAATCGGGTTTCGATCCCCGTGGTAAGCACACCACATTGGGCAGCTTTGTACTTAACAACAGTGAAACCAAAAAAGGAATATTTTTATAAATTAATTAAATTTGTTAAAATTTCATAGTTGGTTTAATGTTCATAAATAATAATTTGTTAATTTGGGTTTGTCTGTAGTTGACGGCCCGCCCGGCATGGCTAGGTGGGTTAAGGCGTGCGACTCATAATTTGAGGGTCGTAGATTCGAATCCCCGTCGCACCAAATATGCTCACCCTTTCAGCCGTGGGGGCGTTATAATGTTCGGTCAATCTCACTATTCGTTGGTAAAAAGAGTAGCCTAAGAGTTGGCGGTGGGTGGTCATGACTAGCTGCCTTCCCTCTAGTCTTACACTGCTAAATTAGGGAACGGCTAGTGCAGATAGCCCTTGAGTAGCTTTGCGCGAAATTAAAAAACAACAACATTGTCTGTAGTTAAAAGCCGTTAGAAACCGGGTTAGAATACTCGTGGTGGGCTGAACACAGATAGCCCATTGTACAGCTTTTAGCTTAATTTCAAACTAATGGTAGTTAGCAGATAGTTAAATAGTAGACTATATCAGCTCTACGCAATACACGAATCGAAATCCGATTTTCAGGCTTCATGAGTCTGCAAACTTAACGCTGAGCCATTCTTTGTTCAACTCATGTTTTTTTCCTACTACAATGTAAAAGTATTTTGTCTGGGTGAGAGTGTTTGATACATAATTTTGATAAAGACCTTTCGGCTTAAACGTAAATCAGGTTGTTTTCTTTCCCTTACAATGGTTTCAACCATTTTTCTGTACTTTCAGAATTCATCACTCCAAAGCCACATTTGTTTGTTTATCGTGCTTTTAACCAGAGAGATAGATCTGGATTTTTTTTAAGAAATATATTTTTTATCTCTATGGAACCAGAAGTACATATATCTTAATCACATAACATATTCCATGAGATATGACGCGTTAAGTCTAATAGCTTTTGTTGAATCAGTTTACTGTTGTTGGTTTGGATTCAGTTATTTACCACAAACATCTGGAATCTTTCAACTGCTAAACGACCTCGTGGAAATGACTCTCATATGTTATTACTATCCTGGTGTCCATAGTGAAGTTTGATTGCTTACTTTGTACACAGGGTTTGCCATATTTATTTGTTCTTACAAGCTGAAACAATACTCAATACTTGGTTCCAATTATACCTTTGATGTATATCCTGTACAAAAACCATACCATATTCACTTACTGAGACAAGCTCAGTAATGGTATAGATTTAGTTGCTACGTTACCTCCTGATGATCAGTTTGCCAACATGGTATTTCGTGATTTCTTATGGAGACGGTGCAGATAGCCCAATTGCTTTGCGCCATGAAACGCCAAGCCAGCCAACTAACTTATTGAGATAAGCTACAACAATGCCATAGATTTGGCTGATTTGTGGTTTACACTATATCCTTCTGACCTGCATCGTAAGATTCTGAAACATTTCTTCAATTCTTAAGTTGTAGCCATAACTAAATGAATGGTCACTTAAAAAACAAAACAACCAATGTCCTCTGTTAATATAACATTCTGTTTCAACTTTAAGTTAAGAAAACTAAAACTGACGGATTTTTAAAGGACTCTTACTTGTAATGTTTCTCTATCTACGTAACACAATCTGATGTTTCTCTATTTATTTAAAGCAATCTAGTGTTCTCTAACACGAAGTTAAACATTATAATCGCTTATCGGTGACATCTTCATCGTATATACATTTTATAGCGTTCCGAAGACACACCAGTGCAAACCTGACCAGGAATTAACATAGTTTCTAATTCGGTCGTTGGCATAAAAGGTTTGAAAGACAAAATTTTTAGGGGGGGGATTTTTATGTAAGACTATCTAAGCAATGGTTGCTGCGCCCTAATTTTGAGCTGTTAGGTCAGGATAGGCTAAAGCAGCAATCAAAGTTATGTCAGAATACCTACTAACAATTTTCTGACCTTTATCGTTTGACCTATTAGTAGGATATGACTGTCATTTTAAAATATAGTCACGGTCCCACTTGACTGTTATTTTAGAGTGTAGTCACAGCCCCAGAGTGTAACTAGAATTTTCGTAGCAACGGATTATGAACCATGAATCTTCATAACCCCATATCGAGTACGGTAAGCACTAAGTCACGCTTTATCCTAAGAGAAATAAAGTATGTCCAGCAGATTTTATCACAGATTTTTTTTCTTTTCTGACACCAGTAATGTTTGCTGTTTTGTAATGAAGGACTTATGGCGGGTCCTGAAAATTCCTGAATATGTTAGGAACTTGGAAACAATTCAGCTAAAGATCATTAAACCTTTTTTTTTTTTTTTTGTTAAATCTCTCGCCAAATTAGTGACTGACATGGCCTAATGGTTAGCATGCCGGGATGCCAATCAAAAGGTCTAAGGTTCGAGCCCAATAACTTGCTAAGTACGCTCTTCGCTTCCCAACAAAGTCGTCATGATCGTGAAAGTCATTTAATTGGTCATTAGTAGCCGTATCGGTAACAAGTGCTACTTACAGACTGGTCAGCACGGTTCCAAATTACGAACTTTGTGGTTGAACCTTGGAGTCTCTAACGTGGTAGTTTAGTTCCAGCCCATTTCTTACATGCGTGGCTATTCAGATTGGAAAATCGCATTTGATCTCGATTTAAATTAACATAAATTATACTTCCACACTACATAATTTACTTTTGTTTAATTTAAACTTGTTCATTGGTAGTCATTTTAACAGTTTACTGACGACATTAACGACGAGTTTTAGAGCATCACGTGACATACTTAAAATTGTCATTTAAATTTAAGAGCTTACAATAATATTTGTGTCATTGTGTAGCTTTGCTATTACATAGTCACCAAAGAAGAAATAATAGAAACATATTTGGGCCCGGCATGGCCAGGTGGGTTAAGGCGTACGACTCGTAATCTAAGGGTCGTGGGTTCGAATCTCGGTCGCAACAAACATGTTTGCCTTTTCAGTCGCGGGGGCGTTATAAAGTGTCAGTAAATCACACTATTCGTTGGTGAAAGAGTAGCCCAAGAGTTGGCGGTGGGTGGCGATAACTAGTAGCCTTCCACTGCTAAATAAGAAACGGCTATCGAAGATAACGCGGGTGTAGTTTTGCGTGAAATTTAAAATAAATAAATTCTTTGAAAACACAGTAAAACCAAGAAGGTCCGACATGGTCAGATGGGTTAAGGCGTTCGACTTGTAATCTGACGGTCGCGGGTTCGATTCCCGGTCGTACCAAACATAGTCGCCCTTTCAGCCGTGGGGGCGTTATAATGTAACGATCAATCCCACTATTCTTTGGTAAAAGAGTAGCTCAAGAGTTGGCGGTAGGTGGTGATGACTAGCTGCCTTCCCTCTAGTCTTACACTGCTAAATTAGGGACGGCTAGCGCGGATAGCACTCGTGTAGTTTAGCGCGAAATTACAAACAAATCACGCTAAAGAACTGATTGTCACTTTTTTAACGCACCCATGTCGTAAAGTGAATAGTTTATTTTACCAACCGGATTCTAACCAAGCTGACCAATTTGAAAATCCCCAACTCTGCCACAGGGCAATCCGTAGCTCCTTGTCATGTACAAAACTGTATATTATCCCATAAATGTTAGCCCTCACCCCCAACCCGTGGATCAGGGACAGGTCCGAAGGCTCTGAGCGCTAAAGATTGGATTGCGAAACCTGAGGTTTCCGGGTAAAGATAACTCATTGCATATTAATGCACTTAACAACAAACAAATCACAAATTGTTTGCGATAGGTACTTTATTTTATATATACTAACGTAATGAGATACATAGTTTGTATTGTCTTGTCTCAGAGGTTACTGATAAAGGAACTTTTATCTCAGTTATTCACGAAGTTTGAAACATTGGCAGATGTAACAATCAGTGCTAGTGATATATTTGGAAAGATTTGTTTGTTTTTGAATTTCGCGCAAAACTACACGAGAGCTACACGCGCTAGCTGTACCTAATTTAGCATTGTAAGACTAGAGGGAAGGCAGCTAGTCATCACCACCCACCGCCAACTCTTGGGCTACTCTTTACCAACGAATAGTGGGATTGACCGTACATTATAACGCTTTTATGGCCGAAAGGGCGAACATGTTCGGTGTGGCGGGGATTCAAAGCCGCGACCCTCGAATTACGAATCGAGCGCCCCAACCACTTGGCCATGCTGGGGCCCATTTGTAAAGAAAAGTTCTCTAAATATACACGGTAATATGTTTTTCAAGAACTTTATATAAATATAAAGGTGCTCCATTATTTATATCAATAGATTTGTTTAGCTTATATATATTACACGCGTAAAATTTGATGAAGATGGAAAATCATAGATGGTTTCAATATAAGTATGGTGACAATGGATTATATCAGGTTGTTGGAACAGTTCTGGACAGACAGTTATGTTGTGTTTAATTAAAACCAGTAAAAACGTATAGCAGTTCGATTTTCTTCGGAAAAGTTGCAATCATTCCTACCCAAATATTACATGGTATCATACGTTACCGTTTTTATTTGAGAACTATTGTCCACAAGGAAATTCTAACAACAATGTATTTAATTACACACATACACTTAGCATACACTAGGGTCCGGTATGCTCAGGGCAATCGACACGTAATCTGATGGTCGCGGGTTCGAATCACCGTCGCACCAAACATGCTGGCTCTTTCAGCCGTGGGGGCGTTATAATGTAACGGTCAATCCCAATACTCGTTGGCAAAAGGGTAGTCCAAGAGTTGGCGGTGGGTGGTGATGACTAGCTGCCTACCACTTAGGCTTACACTGCTAAATTAGGGACGGCTAGCACAGATAACCCTCGTGTAGCTTTGCGCGAAATTCAAACAAACAGAGTTAGAAGAATGATATTGTTTTCATGACCTCTGGATATAAAATCAATTGCTTTGAAGACAAAGTGAATACGTTATATATTCTACTGTGAATGCGTTATCTATTCTACTTTCGTATTACATAAATCAAGACGACAGATGGAAGTCTGTATCATCAGAAGTAATTTGGATGTATGTAACGTTGACCTAATTAGTTTAGTCAGACAGAGAAATAGAGCAACAAATGTGTTTTTCATCTTGAGCTATAAAAGCAAGAACAAATGAACTAAAACTTCAAAAAATATTAGAGTGATGGAAACTAGAATATAATAGGTTTGAGGTAGTGAAGCGTTTAAGACATTTGTTGTGATTATCCAAAAATACTGAAATTGTCACTTTGAAGAGCTCCTATTTTAAAATGAATAAATATTTCATTGTATTATTACTGTTTATTAACAAGAGAAGCAAGTTACAATACTTATATTTCGGCCCTCAAAACTACCTATAAAATATATCCAATAATAAAGTATGCACAGCCATTTCTTTAATAAAAAACACTGATATATTTACGTAACAAACAAACAAACGATTTTTGAGTTGATATATATTCAGTAAAGACAGATCATTCTTTAAATCCACTTCTAGTTGAACTTTGACAAGTATCGATTTTTACAAATGTCCGATGAGTAACAGAGCTCATAATACGACATTTTCGATCTCAGTTACAGTTAGCGCAGTATTTTACATTAGTTTTACAGCTGCTAGTCGTATGTCTACATGACATTAAACAATGCCTGTTCACGAAGCTTGAAGTATTTCATGTGTCAACTTTCTGAGATTTTCATTTTATGGAGTTTTGTAACCGTATCTGTTGTTCCTATTAAAGAAATCTTCACTCTTTCTCATGTTTGAATACCAGGTTTTGTTGCTAAAGAGATCTAAGTTCCCACCGTAGTCGGACGGTAAAATATCAGCAGGAATATGTTGATGCAAAGAGCGAAAGTTGGTTCCATGGAAGTGGATCTGAAATACAATAAAAGACAGATTAGAAGATATTTATGTCAAAAGCAGCAATGAAATATCAAACTGGAAGTAACAGGTTTTCGTTGTAACAGGTTTTCGTTGAGTAAGTAAGTACTTAAATAAAGTAGCTTTTTTGTTACAGTTTTTGATCGATCTTAAAGTATTGTGAATTTTTAACATGACTCAAAAAGTAAGGTTTATATTAAAAACAAAGTCATCGTACACTTAATAAATACAAACAGGAGTTTACATTTAGAACAGTTAAATACACTGACTAGATGTTTTTGAGCGCCTCCGGTTCTAACTGTAAAATCCGGGGTTAGATTCCCGGAGACGGACGCGGCAGATTGTCTAAGCAATATTGCCGAATGCTATAAACATTTACCGCTTGGATATTCTGTTCTGTTTTAAGAACAGTTTAAAAAACATTAGCTTAAAGAAGGTAAAACTGGTTTAGGTTAAGAAGAATATTTCCTACTCAGAATAGGTGCCAGAAGGTGCTACCAAGTATGAACAGGAAATTACGTAACTGAAAGATTTCTGTACAAAATATTTACTGAGAACTCGATACATTTACAGAGCTTAGCAGTGGTTCATAAAAGTAATAATAGAATCGAGATGATTTAGAAAAATTGCTAATTAGTACAATGTAGATTAGTTTGTTTGTTTTTTGAATTTCCCGCAAAGATACTCGAGGGCTATCTGCGCTAGCCGTCCCTAATAAGCAGTGTAAGACTAGAGCGAAAGCAGCCAGTCATCATCACCCACTCTTTTACCAACGAATAGTGGGATTGACCGTTACATTATAACGCCCCCACGACTGAAAGAGCGAGCATGTTTAGTGCGACGGGGAATCGAACCCGCGACCCTCGGATTACGAGTCGAACGCCTTGACACGCTTGGCCGTGCCGAGCCCGTATAGATTAGTTTCTTTTAGCGCTTTCGATAGGAATAAGCAATATTTCACCAAAGCGTTCGTAAAACGGACATTGAATAGAATCGTTCAAATATCACTATGTTGGCAAGCTACAAAATCCAAGTACAAAATCTCACCCTTTTCTTCAGTTTTTCACTCAAGAGAGGCTTAACAAGATTGAACATAACTCCGAAGAGGTTGGACTCGTTGACGAAATGAATAGCATTAAATCGGGCAGGAAACAATCCTGCAAAATATTGACAAGAAATAGTAAAAAATATATTTTATTCTAACTCAAAATATTGAACTCTCACAACAAGTAGTTGGCTCAAGTAGTCGTAATTTAAATGGCATTCCCAAATAAAATCCTTTCTTAAACAGTATTGGAGCTTTTAAATATCAAGAACCTGTGACCTGACGACTTGTTGACCTTTTGATGTCCTTTATTGGTGATTCACGTGGGAAAAAAAAGTCTTTTGTGTATCTCGAAATGCGTGAAGTTGTAAAACAATCACTTATTTCAACCCGCACTTGCTAAACAGCTTAATGTTTTTGAAACATGGTTTATAATGTTACAATTTATAATGTCCCAATCTAGTCTCTGGAGAATTGTAATTCTGGTCTTCTGCACGCTCTGTGTCAACAGTGACATTGTAACATCTGATGCACTAGTGATGAATCATAGACAGTTCGGTGACTCATTCGAAACTTGAAACAAATCTCGAGACGTTTACTCAACCTGTTATTAAAAACGCCCAATAGCAAAACATGAAAGAAACCAACTTGTTTCCATTGTCCTCTTAGCTTTTCCAGAACAACAAATTAAAGAATGTCACTGGAGGGTTTTCTTTCATTATTTAAAGATTTGGAGACGAGCCAAAGCTCGTCTAGTTTATATTTTTATCGATTTACCAGATGTCTGTAAGATTAAGTAACGGTAAAAGAAAAAAAAACTGGAATACAAAAGAAAGGAACCTTCTTGTAATCCATGATGGTCATATCTAATCTTTCTAATACTACAAAATAAGATATTTTAAGAAAAGTCTATAGCTGGGTTTGTTTAGTAAGAGCGTGTTTTATTTTCGCGCTTTAGATCAAGACTTTAAAGCAAATCGTTGTTGTTGCCCTTTAGTGCAAAGCTACACAATAGGCTATCTAGGCTCTACCCACCACAGGGAATCGAATAAAGGTGGGGTGAAAACGTCTCATTCATCTGGACAGGACTAAAACGGAAAGTGAATTTTTGGTAGCCTATTTGAAGTTAAGCACAAAGCTACACAATGGACAATCTGTGCTCTGCTCAGCGTAGGTATCGAAACCCGGTTTTCAGCGTTTTCAGTCCACAGACATACTGCTGTTGTCACAACGAGGTGGCGTTTTTGCTATCATAAAGTAAACCAGATAACATTAAAAGAAATGTAAAACTGTAATATAAGGTCTTTATTTCTTTATAGTTTTCCATAAAATAAAATTTTCCACTTTCTTTCTGATGTTACATGAACATTTGTAGTAAAAAATTATCTCATTTGAATATTTTTTTAGGTTTTTTTCCTCGCATGCAGTCGTCGCTAAGGGACTGGTTGTAGACTTTTCCCGATAGGTGGCTTTACTTAACGGCATAAGTGCTGGTTTATACAGCACAATTGTTGATATGAAAAGAGTAAGTTGATACGTTATAAATCATGTTGTGTTAAGAGACAGATACCACGTATTCTGTTTGATTTATGAGAATTTAAATCATGGGAATACGTAATGATAACCCGATGAAGTTGGCAAATATGCCATGCAAATTTTAAAAAGTTTTATTATTTCAAATGTAATTTGGTGCAATAGACGTTTTCTCTTAAAATGAGAAAAAAAACATTAGATGTTCATTGTTCTGTGAGAAATTAACGAAAGAAACCGTTTTCCAATTACTCTGGGTGTGTTTTGAATTTCTCGTAAAGCTATAAGAGGACTATCTGCGCTAGCCGTCCCTAATTTAGCAGAGTAAGACTAGAGGGAAGACAGCTAGCAATCACCACCAACTGCTAACTCTTGGGCTACTCTTTTACCAACGAATATTGGGATTGACCGTCACATTATAACGTCCTCACGGCTGAAAGGTCGAGCATGTTTGGACTGACGGGGATTCGAATCCGCGAACTTCAGATTACGAGTCGAGTGCCCTAATCACCTGTCCACGTCTTGGTTAATCGTGTCTGTACATAAAATTTACTTACACCATGATGTATTATATACATATATTATGTATATTTATACTTTATTGTTCGTAGTTAAGCACAAAGATACACAATGGGCTATCTGTTCTCTGCCCAACACGTGTATCGAAACCCATTTTTTAGCGTTAAGTGGGCTTTATTATACACTCTGAAGCGGTCTATAAACAATCTTTAACCAAATGTCTTTCGAAGTATACTTGTGTAGAAAGTCGAAACCATTCATGGTAATTTGTTATCCACTGCTTTAAAGGGTAAGACAACATTCCAAAGCATTAAAAAATTATTTATTTTGGAAAGACATGATTCAATTTTTTTTTCATAAGTCATCATGAGCTAAAAAAATTAGCTATTAAGTTCTGAGAGCAATGAAACATATTAAACGTGATACAAAATGAATTATTAAGTACATATTATACAAATTAATTTATAACGAAATGTGTTAAAATGAACGATCAAAATATTTATGATCAAGGTGTTAATACTGACACGTAAAAGACAATATACCTGTATTAAAGATATAATTTGACGGGTGTGGTTCGGAGACAGCTGACGAAAGTGACACAGACCGAAACCTCTGAGATCAATAATTGCTGCTATACCGTTTTCCTGAGTAACTGTATCCCTAACAGCCATCTCTAAGCACATCATATTGGTTCGAAAAATCTCGTTGGCGTCGTACTTGGAAGTATTCCAAAGGCCTACGGAAATTAGGAAAGTTCGTTTGGGAATTATACTGGAGTTACTGATATAACCGACAATGAAACGCTTATTAGAAATTTTATTCTACAGAAATTCCATTATTTATCTAAATAAAATGTATCGGAAATCACTGTTAAATGCAGGCCGATAGATGGCGCTACTATAATGAATCGTTGTATCTCAGGGCGGCTGATACGGGTATTAACATGTTTACCAATATAAAGCAGTTTGTTTTGGAATTTCGCATAAAGCTACTCGAGGGCTATCTGTGCTAGCCGTCCCTAATTTAGCAGTGTAAGACTAGAGGGAAGGCAGCTAGTCATCACCACCACCGCCAACTCTTGGGGTACTCTTTTACCAACGAATAGTGGGATTGACCGTCACATTTTAACGCCCCACAGCTGGGAGGGCGAGCATGTTTGGCGCGACGCAGGCGCGAACCCGCGACCCTCGGATTACGAGTCGCGCGCCTTACGCGCTTGGCCATGCCGGGCCATTATATAAAGCAAACAACTTTTCGACCGTCTTAAGTCACCTTCAGTTTAACCTGTAAAAATGTTTATATCCATCCATACCGGCCGTCTTGAGATACAGTTTTATTTCAAGTTAGTTTCTCGTCATAAGATGATGAATCCAACCCTTAATAACTTAGCCAGTCGAAGCGTTGTTAAATTTTGGCTTATGTGTTTTTTTTTTAAAGCTATACTAATATATACATATGTTAGTGAAAATAATTATATTTTAATAAAGTTAAATAGTAAAATCATAAGGAAGGCTTGCGTTAAAAACAGCAAATCCAAACCAATTATATAATTTGTTATTTTAACTCAGAAACAAGCCAGAAGAAAACAAATTAAACAAAAACCGCTACATCTACTGAAGAGATCCCAGGGTACAACCTGCAAAGTGGGATTATAAAATGTATCCTGGGATATTTTCAGTTGATGTAGCGTTTTTTGTTTAATTTGTTTTTGAGTTAAAATAGCTAATATATATATTTATAAAATTTAAAGTATTTTTAAAACTGGTCATGTAAATAAGATTTTCAGACCATTCTATCGATAACTACAAGGTCGACATCTTTCGGCACCATTAATTATACATCAAGTATATTTGTTCTCAGTAACGACAATAGTGTTGGTTAGCAAATATAATTTCGATTAACTCATAAAACATTACAAGAGGTTCATTACAAAAAATGATGATCTGTCCCACTCTTCATGGGGAATACAGTCCAAGAGTTGGTGGTGAGGGATATTGACTAATTGCCTTTCCATCTAGTCTATCACTTATAAATTAAGAGTTTTCCCATTTCAGTAGGTACTGACACTTGCTTGTTGGATAAAGTTTTCACTTTTTGCCCATTTCAGATACAATGAGTTGACCATAATTTGAGAGCTAGCTGATTGTTCAGCTTAGATCGTATCTAATAACGAATTGTTATTATTACCTTTTAATAACTCTGGAATTTACAACCACCTAAGCAAAGACTAGTGAAAAAATCGAGCAGTGAACACTTCAGAATAAAAGAGTCAGCGAAAGGTGAATGAACGCCAAGAAGAAAGGAAATATTCCTACTTTGTAGCCCACAACCTAAGCTGAACAATGAAATAGTTACGTCACTGCATACAAACAATATCAAAAATTAAGGGCAGTTAGAAAGAATAACCATCGACTATTTGTACACTGAATTCAACAAACAAATGTAACATATGTGAAGATAGATAGCAAAACCTCGCTATTTATTGCAAAATAGCAGCTGTTCTAACTCTCTTTAGTGGATCTCAAATGATATGGCACTGTTCAGACTGGAAATAAAAAAAAACACGATGCTTGATATGTCATAACGAAAACATGTCCAGTTTGTTACCAATAAAGATTATGAGAAGTTACACGCGCGGTGGAAAAACAAACAAAAACGGGTAACCAGGCTGCTTAAATCAACGAGGGTCATTACATTTACGAATATTTTATGATATATTTTAATACATTCCAGAGATAGAAAGTGCAGAAAATTTGTAACTTACCCGCTCTGAAGACAAAAATAGCTGCACCAGAGGAAGTCCGATGAAGTAAGAATCCTTGAATGTTATCAGTAAAACATCGTTCACTGCAGAGGGTAGAAAGTTGTAAAAAAGCGTTGGATTAGCTGCCCGTAATCTGTAATATTTCTGAAGCAAATGTAGCGCACGTTCGGGATCGAACTTTCGAGCGTGTAGAAATTTCAAAAGGAACCCATCATCCAATGGCGTGACGAGATCAGAATCTCCTAGAAAATACGAAGATGTTTTCAGAAATTTTATATAAAAGAAGGGAGGGAAGAATTCTATATCGTTCCTCAGTTTCGGTTTTAAGTATAGCATAAGTAAGACTATAAACTACGTCTTTTTATTATTGTGCTAGTGTTACTAACTGACATATTTTTGTCCACTTTCACTTTGACTTTTGTGTTTTAAGTGTAGCATAAGTAAAACTGTAAACTACGTCTTTGTTATTATTGTGCTAGTGTTAATTCTTAAATCCTACGAACAAATACATATATAATAGAGTAAGTAAATGTATTTTCCGATATTCTATACCCAAAACACACACGTATAACAGAATAAGTAAACGTAGTTCTGATATTCTATACTCAGGAACACACACACGTATAACAGAATAAGTAAAAGTAGTTCTGATATTCTATTCTCAGGAACACACACACGTATATCAGAATAAGTGAACGTAGTTCTGATATTCTATACTCAGGAACACACACACGTATAACAGAATAAGTGAACGTAGTTCTGATATTCTATACCCAGGAACACACACACGTATAACAGAATAAGTAAACATAGTTCTGATATTCTATACCCAGGAACACACACACGCATAACAGAATAAGTAAATGTAGTTCTAATATTCTATACCCAGGAACACACACACGTATAACAGAATAAGTAAATGTAGTTCTGATATTCTATACCCAGGAACACACACACGTATAACAGAATAAGTGAACGTAGTTCTGATATTCTATACCCAGGAACACACACACGTATATCAGAATAAGTGAACGTAGTTCTGATATTCTATACTCAGGAACACACACACGTATAACAGAATAAGTGAACGTAGTTCTGATATTCTATACCCAGGAACACACACACGTATAACAGAATAAGTAAATGTAGTTCTGATATTCTATACCCAGGAACACACACACATTTATAACAGAATAAGTGAACGTAGTTCTGATATTCTATACCCAGGAACACACACACGCATAACAGAATAAGTGAACGTAGTTCTGATATTCTATACCCAGGAACACACACACGTATAACAGAATAAGTAAATGTAGTTCTGATATTCTATACTCAGGAACACACACACATTTATAACAGAATAAGTGAACGTAGTTCTGATATTCTATACCCAGGAACACACACACGCATAACAGAATAAGTAAATGTAGTTCTAATATTCTATACCCAGGAACACACACACGTATAACAGAATAAGTAAATGCAGTTCTGATATTCTATACCCAGGAACACACACACGTATAACAGAATAAGTAAATGTAGTTCTGATATTCTATACCCAGGAACACACACACGTATAACAGAATAAGTGAACGTAGTTCTGATATTCTATACCCAGGAACACACACACGCATAACAGAATAAGTGAACGTAGTTCTGATATTCTATACCCAGGAACACACACACATTTATAACAGAATAAGTGAACGTAGTTCTGATATTCTATACCCAGGAACACACACACGCATAACAGAATAAGTGAACGTAGTTCTGATATTCTATACCCAGGAACACACACACGCATAACAGAATAAGTGAACGTAGTTCTGATATTCTATACCCAGGAACACACACACGTATAACAGAATAAGTGAACGTAGTTCTGATATTCTATACCCAGGAACACACACACGAATAACAGAATAAGTGAACGTAGTTCTGATATTCTATACCCAGGAACACACACACGTATAACAGAATAAGTGAACGTAGTTCTGATATTCTATACCCAGGAACACACACACGTATAACAGAATAAGTGAACGTAGTTTCTGATACTTGATACCCACGAACAAATCAATGTGTGGGTCTTGCTGAATCTCTACAGTAAATTGTTTTTAACACTAACTCCCAAGCCTATTTTGCCAATACTTTCCAGGGACCCACTAGTCATTTTATAATTACTTTTTATAGGAAGAGTGTATATGTAGGTGTTGTGGCCCAGTCAATAAGTGGGTCTTTTAAAAGAAAATAGAGCACAACCCACCTGTGGGTCTTACTGGAAGACTATCACGAACCACCGGTGGGCCGTGTGGGAGCCAACGTGTTAAGCCTGGAGATCTACGTATTTCGAAATTTGTACCTAAAGTCCACCAGGTGGTAGTTGATCAAACCTAGCTCGTACTGCAGTCGAATTCTCTAGTATGTTTAATGATTGTCATGTATTGGAACCTGGCGAAATAATATATTTTTAAAGAAATAACTAGATAAAGAATGATATCGAAGAAATTGTAAACAGATTGTAGCACATCTTGAATAAGGTGGAATAGCGACACTTTCTAGGTTCCCTGAAGAAATAACTAGATAAAGAATGATATCAAAAAAATTGTAAACAGATTGTAGCACATCCTGAATAAGGTGGAATAGTGGCACTTTCTAGGTTCTCTGAACAAATAACTAGATAAAGAATGATATCAAAGAAATTGTAAACAGATTGTAGCACATCCTGAATAAGGTGCAGTAGTGACACTTTCTAGGTTCCCTGAAGAAACATTTATTAAATAATTGTAAATAACTATAATCAGATTATGTAGTGATTAACAACGTTATTAATTTATTTGTTAACCGACGATAATTTATTAACTAAAACTAGGAATTCTCCACAGAATTTCTACTTTGCAGCGATGAAAAAACTTTTGCTGACCCATGGAAACAAATCTGTTGAGAAACAGTCTTACTTACCTTTAAAAACAGTCTTACTTACCTTTAAAAACAATCTTACTTACCTTTATAAACAGTCTTACTTACCTTTAAAAACAACCTTACTTACCTTTAAAAACAATCTTACTTACCTTTATAAACACTTTTACCTTTAAAACAACCTTACTTACCTTTAAAACACTTTTGTCTTTAAAAACAATCTTACTTACCTTTAAAAACAATCTTACTTACCTTTAAAAACACTTTTACCTTTAAAAACAATCTTACTTACCTTTAAAAACACTCTTACCTTTATAAACACTTTTACCTTTAAAAACACTCTTATCTTTAAAAACAATCTTACTTACCTTTATAAACACTCTTACTTACCTTTAAAGACACTTTTACCTTTAAAACAATCTTACTTTACCTTTATAAACACTCTTACTCACCTTTAAAAAACACTTTACCTTTAAAACAATCTTACTTACCTTTTAAAAATCTTACCTTTAAAACAATCTTACTTACCTTTAAAAAAATCTTACCTTTAAAAACAATCTTACCTTTAAAAACAATCTTACCATTATAAACACTCTTACTTACCATTATAAACACTCTTACTTACCTTTAAAAACACTCTTACCTTTAAAAACAATCTTACCATTATAAACACTCTTACTTACCATTATAAACACTCTTACTTACCTTTAAAAACACTCTTACCTTTAAAACAATCTTACTTACCATTATAAACACTCTTACTTACCTTTATAAGCACTCTTACTTACCTTTAACGAGATTTCTTAAAATCTGGATTTCTCTGTATCGATTCTTCATTTGATGTTTGTTGTGAATTGCGTCAGACATCCGGTATTTTCGGTGAGAGTGCAGCACTCTGATGATTACGAGACTTTAACCTTGGTGTTGGTATTAATAACCAATCTACTGAAATCTTCCGAATGAAGGAATGTCGTTGTTGTAATATGAAACGGCTCAGTTATATCGTCTACCTATAACGATAAAATCAGAGAAACGGTAGCAACTCGACCCACCTAGTGCAGTTATGGTTTTGACGAAGTTTGATAAATTACATTTGAGAAGCAGAACTATAATTCCTTTGTTTAACCTCTTTATTACAAACTAAAGCTCATTTGGATGGAGAATTTGAACAGTTCAGAGCTGACCCGGAAGGAGGTTACCGTGTTATTTAGGTGAACGTGTAGTGTTTCCAAACGAAGTTCAATAGGTCATCGACTTTCAGTCTCTTTCAAAATATAGTTCAAGTAAATCTTCTAATATGGTCTTTTGACAGGAAATATATTTCGTAGAATTTAACACTAATTTCACGACATAATTCAGAGCAACGAACGAGTGGGTTCAAACAGTGCTAAAATACGTGAAAGTTAAAGGCTCTTTCCACAACGTGTTATTTCAATGGTTATTTAGATTATATACTTTTGTCTCTAGGGTATTAATGTTTCACGTAAATTACATTTGTTTAAAAGTTAAATGTAATCTCCACAACGATGGTTTTTAGTTTGTAGACTTCAATGGCCAAGAACTTTTTGAACCGTGATGTTCGTTCATTTGTTACAGCGAATAGAATGTTGAAGTATTCATATTTAATATCTTGGTCACACAGGTCTGGTACGATCAGGTGATTTGGGCGCTCAAGCCCCAATCCCAGGGTTGTGGGTTCCAATCCCCTTCTCACCAAATATGTTTGGCCTTTCAGTCGTGAGGGCGTTATATAGTAGTGGTTTGTAAGAGTAGTCCCAGAGTTGGCGGTGGGTGATGACGACTATCTCCCTTTCCTTCTGGTCTTACACTGTTAACTTAGGGACGACTCGCGCAGATAGTCCTCGTGTAGCGAAAATGAAACGAAACTACATTTCACAGCTTGCCCTAAAACACGTGAGTTATTATAAATGGAAGCTTCTACAACCTTTATCTGAGACATCTGGTAGTGGATCCAATGTAGCTTTTCAAGCACAGAAATAATTTATAAATGACAAGGGTTTTATTTATTTAGAAGTAGTAAGTTTCGAAGTTGAAAGGAGTTCCTACAGAAACACCTGAGCTATATTTGAGAGTAAGCTTTACAAAATAACAGTGAAGGCACTCTGCTGTATGCCAAGTACTGTAACCCGAATAGCACCTCATGTGGCGCATGGCCTGAACAACTAAGTCAGATACTTTTTGTTTATTTTGAATTTCACGCAAAGCCACACGAGGGCTGTCTACACTAGTCTTCCCTAACTTAACAGTGTAAAACTAGAGGGAAAGCAGCTAGTCATCACCACCCACCGCCAACTCTTGGGCTACTCTTTTTACCAACGAATAGTGGGATTGACCGTAACATTATAACGCCCCCACAGTTGAAAGGGCGAGGATGTTTGGTGGGACGGGGATTCGAACCCGCGACTCTCGTACTACGAGTCGAGTTTCTTTAACCCTCTGGCCATGCCGGGCCATCAGACATAACCATCTCTGAGTTAGAACTGATTAGAAGAAGAACAATCAGTTATCAGATCTCGACACCTATAAAAAGGCTTAACAAAGTAGTGCGATTGACTCTAACTGTTACAATGCCCTTGAAGCTGAAAGTGGGGAGGTAACTCAGCGACATGATATCGCACTCGAACCTTGGACCTTCCAGTAGACCCGATACGTCAACCACTAGACCATGTCGTCTCTTTGGATTCACCTTTCTGAATTTTTACTGGTGTTATAGGTCAGCAAAACGTTTAATTTAGGGTCATTTTCGTTGCGTTACAAAAATCGGTGCTTTTTTTATATAATATAAATCTCGTGCACTTGTAAATATTCCGTTTATTTTATAATGTATTAAATAAAATTATTTTAGTGGCGTTTATTAACTTGATTGTTTGTTTGGAATAAAGCACAGAGCTTCGCAATGGGCTATCTGTAGTCAGCCCATCACGAGTATCGAAATCCAGTTTTTAGCGGTGCAAGTCCTCAGACAAACCGCTGTGTCATTGGGGGTTCATTCGTTTGAAATCACCTGGTAAACATTTGTAATTTACTACCACGTTTATATATTTTGTAGTTCATTATGTATTATTCACGAAACGTAAATGCAATTTATTCTGTCGTAACATTCTCTCTGATGGGTTAGCGGTTAGTCTGTCTGTCGTAACATTCTCTCTGATGGGTTAGCGGTTAGTCTGAGGGCTTATAACGCTAAATATCGATTTCCGATACCCCGTAGGTAGCCCATCGTGTAGCTTTGGGCTTAAACACGAACAAATAAATAAATGTTTGATGTTATCTGTTTCCTCTGGTGGTGAATAATTACACTACTTAAAATCACAAACATCACATTAACATGTACACAAAATAGTATGAATATTTTATATGTATCCTCCAGGAAAGTAAAAAAAAACAAAAAAAAACCGTCTCAATTGACCTAATGTTCGACACGTTTATCAGATACCAAACTAATGATATTCATGATGAGACCCAATGTTCGACACCTTTATCAGATACCAAACTAATGATATTTCATGATGACACCTAATGTTCGACACGTTTATCAGATACCAAACTAATGATATTTCATGATGAGACCTAATGTTCGACACGTTTATCAGATACCAAACTAATGATATTCATGATGAGACCCAATGTTCGACACCTTTATCAGATACCAAACTAATGATATTTCATGATGACACCTAATGTTCGACACGTTTATCAGATACCAAACTAATGATATTTCATGATGAGACCTAATGTTCGACACGTTTATCAGATACCAAACTAATGATATTTCATGACGAGACCTAATGTTCGACACGTTTATCAGATACAAAACTAATGATATTTCATGACGAGACCTAATGTTCGACTCGTTTATCAGATACCAAACTAATGATATTTCATGACGAGACCTAATGTTCGACACGTTTATGAGATACCAAACTAATATTTCATGACGAGACCTAATGTTCGACACGTTTATCAGATACCAAACTAATGATATTTCATGATGTCACCTAATGTTCGACACGTTTATCAGATACCAAACTAATGATATTTCATGATGTCACCTAATGTTCGACACGTTTATCACATACAAAACTAATGATATTTCATGACGAGACCTAATGTTCGAAACGTTTATCAGATACAAAACCAATGATATTTCATGATGAGACCTAATGTTCGACACGTTTATCAGATACCAAACTGATGATATTTCATGACGAGACCTAATGTTTGACACGTTTATGAGATACCAAACTAATATTTCATGACGAGACCTAATGTTCGACACATTTATCAGATACCAAACTAATGATATTTCATGACGAGACCTAATGTTCGACACGTTTATGAGATACCAAACTAATATTTCATGACGAGACCTAATGTTCGACACCTTTATCAGATACCAAACTAATGATATTTCATGATGAGATCTAATGTTCGACACCTTTATCAGATACCAAACTAATGATATTTCATGATGACACCTAATGTTCGACACGTTTATCAGATACCAAACTAATGATATTTCATGATGAGACCTAATGTTCGACACGTTTATCAGATACCAAACTAATGATATTTCATGACGAGACCTAATGTTCGACACGTTTATCAGATACAAAACTAATGATATTTCATGACGAGACCTAATGTTCGACTCGTTTATCAGATACCAAACTAATGATATTTCATGACGAGACCTAATGTTCGACACGTTTATGAGATACCAAACTAATATTTCATGACGAGACCTAATGTTCGACACGTTTATCAGATACCAAACTAATGATATTTCATGATGTCACCTAATGTTCGACACGTTTATCAGATACCAAACTAATGATATTTCATGATGTCACCTAATGTTCGACACGTTTATCACATACAAAACTAATGATATTTCATGACGAGACCTAATGTTCGAAACGTTTATCAGATACAAAACCAATGATATTTCATGATGAGACCTAATGTTCGACACGTTTATCAGATACCAAACTGATGATATTTCATGACGAGACCTAATGTTTGACACGTTTATGAGATACCAAACTAATATTTCATGACGAGACCTAATGTTCGACACATTTATCAGATACCAAACTAATGATATTTCATGACGAGACCTAATGTTCGACACGTTTATGAGATACCAAACTAATATTTCATGACGAGACCTAATGTTCGACACCTTTATCAGATACCAAACTAATGATATTTCATGATGAGATCTAATGTTCGACACGTTTATCACATACAAAACTAATGATATTTCATGATGAGACCTAATGTTCGACACGTTTATCAGATACAAAACTAATGATATTTCATGATGAGACCTAATGTTCGACACGTTTATCAGATACCAAACTAATGATATTTCATGACGAGACCTAATGTTCGACACGTTTATGAGATACCAAACTAATATTTCATGACGAGACCTAATGTTCGACACCTTTATCAGATACCAAACTAATGATATTTCATGATGAGACCTAATGTTCGACACGTTTATCACATACGAAACTAATGATATTTCATGATGAGACCTAATGTTCGACACGTTTATCAGATACCAAACTAATGATATTTCATGACGAGACCTAATGTTCGACACGTTTATCAGATACCAAACTAATGATATTTCATGATGACACCTAATGTTCGACACGTTTATCACATACAAAACTAATGATATTTCATGATGAGACCTAATGTTCGACACCTTTATCAGATACCAAACTAATGATATTTCATGATGACGGGAAACCAACTTGAAGTAAAAATGTATTTCAATTCGGCTGGCATGGGTATTAACACATTTACTAGTAAAGCAGAGGACAACGTTTCGACCTTCATAGGTCATCTTCAGATACGTGACGATATTTCGGTCTGTCTGTTAGACTTGTAGTATATATTCTGTAAAAAAAAAGCACATACACACAACAACCACGATTTATCAAAATATTCAGCTACCACAAACTGGTGGTAAAATATCTAACTTGTCCAATCTCAGCTCTATTTATGACGTCTGCATTTTTTAAATTCAAAGTTCTATATCAACATCCACGATTCACCCCCAGGTCGAACAATACTTTAGTTATTTTATTCAAACACTTAAGAAATAAATACGTTTTATATATTCATTTATTTTAAAAGTAGAAAGGGAGGTAAAGGTACGACTTACCTCGTTTTCAGTTGAAATAAACGTTTGGTGGAAGAAATCTAAGTCGCTCGGTTATAGTTATAAAGTTCATTGTCACAAAACGTAGAACATCGGGCGTGTTTGTCTGGCCAGAGAAGATAAGTGATTTCTGAAAAGGTTAGCTCACAATATCAAAACAACAAGTTACCTTATATACTTGCTTCGCCGTGAAACCGTGGTGGTCTTTGTCTTTAGAAGCTGAACACGGAATGTAATTATCTGAAAATTGCTTTGAGACATGACCATCCCACATGATCCGTAATTCATGCCTGGTTGACCAAAGTCGAGAAGGTCAGTTTATCATTGGGTGCTCATTGTGACTACGCAATGGGCTGAAAATGAAGTTAAAAACATATAATCTGAGCAAAGATATATTATCTTCATTTTGGAATTTTTAATTCGCTCTTATACGAAGTTTTGTTTGTTTGGTGTTAAACGAAAAGCGATACAATGGGCTATCTATGCTCTGCCCACTGGCAGTAGCTAAACCTGATTTTTAGTATTTTTAGCCCTCAGATGTGCTGCTGAGCCACGAGGGAAAGCATATATGAAGTAGATATTTAAATTGTTGTCTACAAAGCTAAGGAAAGGGCTGCCAGAGATAACTTTAATTTGGTTGTTCAAGTTTGCCAAGTAGGCGTAGAACGTGCATACACGTTGTACCTGAGTTATATTAATCAACAACAACCAACAACCTGGGTTAACACTTGGATTATTTGTTCTTAAACTAAACCTGGTTCTCTACACGTAGTAGGTTCGTTTCTTTGTTTGTTGTTGTTTTTTTTTACTTTCGCGCAAAGCTACTCGAGGGCTATCGTGCACTAGCCGTCCCTAATTTAGCAGTATAAGACTAGAGGAAAGGCAGCTAATCATCACCACTCATCACCAACTCCTGGGCTACTCTTTTACCAAACGAATAGTGGGATTGACGGTAACTTATAACGCCCCCACGGCTGAAAGGGCGAGCATGTTTGGTGCGACCGGGATTCGAACCCGCTACCCTCAGATTACAAGTAGAACGCCTTAAAACACTTGGCCACTATTCATTGGTAAAAGAGTAGCCTCAGAGTTGGCGGTTGGTGGTGATGATTAGCTGCCTTCCCTCCAGTCTTACACTGCTAAATTAAGGACGGCTAGCGCAGATAGCCCCATGAACGTTTCGTTGTTTCAGCGAAGCACGTCAGTAGTAGAAGGAATTACTCTACTGGTGTGAACAGTTTAAAAGTTTATCTTTAGGAGTGTGGATAAAACAGGTTAGTAGGGCCAAACAAATGTTTATAATGTATGACAATTTTTATTTTTTGGCTGTTGTGCTTTTAAAAAATTGGAAACTTTTGAATCACCCAATAATTTGTTTGGGTGTTTCTAAGCAAAAAAGTTGTTTTTTTTTTTTTTTTGAATTAAGCACAAAGCTACACAATAGGCTATCTGTGCTCTGCCCACCACGGGTATCAAACCCGGTTTTTAACGTTGTACGTTCGCAGACATACAGCTGAGCCACTGGGGGGCAAGCAAAAAGTACTAGAATGTTCTATCTACGCTGTGCCCTCCACAGTTGTTAACAAATCTTCAGACTCACTTACTACTTGTTTCTGTAGGGCTCATACAGGAAATAAACCGCTTATGGTTTCTGTTGTTGTTTTTTTTTCAGTTGTTTGGAATGATGGAGAAATTTAAGATGGATGGCTACTTACTAAAATATTCCTCATGTGTAAGCTTGCTTCTGTTGTTACATTTCACAATCTTGTAAAATCTCAAAAACTGCTGGAAAAAAAACCCACAACAAACTACATAATTAATTTTGTTAAAATGGTTTTAGTCTTACAAACTGAACCATTTAGTAATTACGGTGAATAAATAGATAAATATTAGTTAATTTTAGGGAATCAATTACAGCAACTAGAACTCAGGACCAATATTTTTTTCCACGAATTCAGTTAATTTGTTATTTATTTAATCTATAAGAAAGAAAAAAAAAAAAAAGGACACCAGGTCCCAGTTGATGAGTGCAGGTAGTTTTCTGAATATTGGAAGGTAATAAGCGAACGAGAAAGGCCCCGGCATGGCCAGGTGGTTAAGGCACTCTACTCGCATACTGCAGGTTGCGGGTTCGAATCCCCGTCGCACCAAACATCCTCGCCCTTTCAGTCGTGGGGACGTTATAATGTGACGGTCAATCCACTATTCGTTGGTAGGAGTTGGCAGTGGGTGGTGACGACTACCTGCCTTTTCTCTAGTCTTACACTGTTAAATTATGTACGGCTAGCGCAGATAACTCTCGTGTAGCTTTGCGCGAAATTCTCAAAATCAAACAATAACTGAACGATACTGTAACAGCCAGAAATATATATGAATGGAACAATACTTCAGACTGCCCCATCGGCAAAACTTTTAGGCCTAACCTATGATTCAAAATTAACTTGGATTAATCATGTTAACGAAACTGAAAACAAAGTCTAGCGAAGAACTAACTGTGCTAGGAGTCTAACTGGTAAGAACAGTGGAGCATCTACAGACAACATACTAAAAATTTACAAAACATACATTAAACCAATAATCGACTATACGGCTCCAACTTGGATGACGGTAAGTGACAAAACAATTAAAACCCAGCTACTAACAATCCAAAACACACTCCTCACAACAGCATACAGAGTTCCAAGAACTATACCATCTCAATTCATACACAAATATTCGAATATACCAACCATACCAGATAGACTCCCACATAGTACAATAACGTACTTCGATAAAAATTGGATAAAAAATGAATTACTGTGTGAACCAGATAGATACCTCATACATGATGAAGTTAGTCCTAAATATCTCTCCCCAGCCAATTTATATTTTAAACATAAATAAATAAATAAGTAATAAAAAGGTGCCACCAACATACTTGACCTTATGCTGATAGAGCAAAATAAAAACCATATATGCACCACAATACATGGACATTGCTCTGAAAAGGATCGGAATAATATTCAGTTCGCTCTGACCTAAAAATAAACTAATTACAAATTTCAATACTGCAAGACCACGGGGAGGAGGAATAGGTCACAGAGGACCTGACCCTCCAGGGTATGAACATATCATACCCAAACACCGATAGAGAGAGAGATACTGAAACCATTATTCTGATCGAGGCTGGATGATCATAGTTACGCCAGGACAGTTTATATGCAAAAACGGCTCGTTTGGGTTGAGAAAATATTTTGCATAGAAGAGCGAACAACGTTTCGACCTTCTTCGGTCATCGTCAGGTTCACAAATAAAGAGGTAATTGACCGGAAGCTGACCACATGTTTGAAAGGGGTTGTGTAACTGAGTGTCGAAATGTAGAGGGCGGTATTAGATGTTTGAATATATAATTTATTTATTTTATTATATTAATATAGGTGTAAAGGCGTTCCTTTATATTGGTTTATTTTGGGTTTAAGTTGTTGTATAAGTTTTGTTTGTTTGTTTGTTTGTTTGGGAATTTCGCACAAAGCTACTCGAGGGCTATCTGTGCTAGCCGTCCCTAATTTAACAGTGTAAGACTAGAGGGAAGGCAGCTAGTCATCACCACCCACCGCCAACTCTTGGGCTACTCTTTTACCAACGAATAGTGGGATTGATCGTCACATTATACACCCCCACGGCTGGGAGGGCGAGCATGTTTAGCGCGACGCGGGCGCGAACCCGCGACCCTCGGATTACGAGTCGCACGCCTTACGCGCTAGGCCATGCCGGGCCCCTGTTGTATAAGTAAGGCTTCTTTAATTTTGCGTCTGTTTATGTTTGTTTCTTTATTTAGTATTTGAGTGTTGTCTATGGTTATGTTGTGTTTATTTGACTTGCTTATACAACAACTTAAACCCAAAATAAACCAATATAAAGGAACGCCTTTATACCTATATTAATATAATAAAATAAATAAAATTATATATTCAAACATCTAATACCGCCCTCTACATTCCGACACACAGTTACACAACCCCTTTCAAACATGTGGTCAGCTTCCGGTCAGTTACCTCTTTCTTTCTTTTTGAACCTGACGATGACCGAAGAAAGTCGAAACGTTGTTCGCTCTTCTATGTAAAATATTTTCTCAACCCAAACGAGCCGTTTTGCATATAAATTTCTCAACAAGTGGGTTTCTCGACATCACTGACGACAGGACAGTGTTAAAATTATTCTGCTTCCGGCTAAACAAGTTTCGGATCTCAATAATTAATCCTTGGAATAAACTTTCGAGGAAAAACCCAGTATTTACTGCGAGTCATTCGTACGTGGTGTTTGTTCGCTGATAGAAGAAGGCTTAAGCGAGCCTATCCTTAAGCTGTATGAGAAACCGAGAACTTAAGAACAACAATAACAAAGAAAAGTTCGCGCGAAGAACACAAATCTGCGGATTTAAACCGAACGGTCGAACGTTTTAGTTGAGTGCTCGTAAAACGTGTACTTCTGTTGTGTCAAAAGAACAAAGAATCTCTGAAAATCGAGCCATTCCTTAAAATATGGCCTGGCATGGCCAAGCGCGTAAGGCGTGCGACTCGTAATCCGAGGGTCGCGGGTTTGTGCCCGCGTCGCGCAAAACGTGCTCGCCCTCCCAGCCGTGGGAGCGTATAATGTGACGGTCAATCCCACTATTCGTTGGTAAAAGAGTAGCCCAAGAGTTGGCGGTGGGTGGTGATGACTAGCTGCCTTCCCTCTAGTCTTACACTGCTAAATTAGGGACGGCTAGCACAGATAGCCCTCGAGTAGCTTTGTGCGAAATTCAAAAACAAACAAAATCAATCCTTAAAATACAACTAAAAATCTACGAAACACAGCTCATGCTGTAAAACATTTATTGTATTTAATACAGTTTGTTTTAAAGAAATACAGAGTTATTCTCTGCATGTGTATAGAGTACTTATTGTAAGGTATTTTGTACACTCGTTATGATGCCGTGTTTAAAATTCTTACGGCTTCTACTTTAGGTCAGCAATAGTTGAAAAAATTGTTTGTAAGCCATTATTACATAAAGGTCCATAATCACAGAAAAAAAAACTTCGATTAGCATTGAGATCTAATTATTTTCGCTCAAGGCAGGTTTTATTTTATTTTTTTTGTATTTTCATAATTTGTTGCACCTTAGCTACATTCGCCCTCCACCCACGAATTCCTTTCCTTGTTTGCTGTGGGCCCGGCATGGCCAAGCGTGTTAAGGCTTACGACTCCTGATCTGACGGTCGCGGGTTCGCATCCCCGTCGCGCCAAACATGCTCGCCCTTTCAGCCGTGGGTGCGTTATAATGTGACTGTCAATCCCACTATTCGTTGGTAAAAGAGTAGCCCAAGAGTTGGCGGTGGGTGGTGATTAGCTGTCTTTCCTCTAGTCTTTCGCTACTAATTTAGGGACGGCTAGCACCGATAGCCCTCGAGTAGCTTTGTGCGAAATTCAAAAAAACAAACAAACAAAGTTGTTTGATGTATCACATTAAAATACGAGTTTTTGAAAGACAAATCTTCGACACCCTGTTAAAGTGCCATATTTAGTGGACAGCTATTTGAATATTGCGATTTGAGGCGCCTGTTTTGGATTTGATATGGATACATATTTTGGAATATTAAGAGAGAATAAGTCGTGAATTAATTGTAATTAGACTAAATGTGTCTCAGAGAAATCCTTATAAACAGTTCCCGGTGGCTCGGCATTAAATATGAAGGTTCAAAATATTAAAATTTGGTTTCGATACCCGTGTTGAGCAGATCCCAAATATTCCCATTGCGTAGTTTATTACTTAACAACAAACAAACAAGCCGTGTAAATGAAAAAAAAAAGATATTGTTTATCAGGTTTTCCTTTATATTTTGTAATGATAAGAAACATCTTATAGCAAGATACTGTTGCAGTAATAAAACAATGATATATCGATAAACATCTTCACTCTCTTCATAATCAGACCCCCCGCTAGTACAGCAATATGTCTACGGATTTACAACGCTAAAATCAGGGGTTCGATTCCCCACCGTGAGCTTCGTAGATAGTCCGATGTGCCTTTGCTATAAGAAACTATACACACGCTCTTAGGAATCAGACAAGACAAGAGGACACAAGTTTACAGTTTGGAAAAGACCGTTTTATTATTCTAACAGGGTGGCTCACTTGTGGAATGAGTTTCGGTCCTCACAACGGAAGCCATAACTTTACAGGAATTTAGAGGCGATTTTTTTTAAAAAAGTAACCACTCATTGGCACAGTGGTATGTCTGCGGACTTGTGCTGCTAGAAACGGGGTTTCGATACCAATGGTGGGCAGAGCACAGATAGCCCTTTATGCAGCTTTGTGCTTAAAAACAATTTTAAAAGTAAAAGGTGGTTTTAGGTTTCCACTAGAATGTATTTGCAAGAACAGTCTTAAAGGATAGAATTGTCATTTGTCGTCTGTTATGTTATATAAGCGCGTCTCTAATAGGGCTATGGATGTGTCATAAGAGTAAAGGTCAAATTCACTATTCGATCAGACAAGAAAGAGTAGCCCAAGGATTTGTGTGAGAGTTATTGATCAGCTGCTTTGTTAATTAGTTTTAAATTAGACACGGATAATTACGTAACTATGGAATTGTTAAACATCTCTAATCACTTTTAAACATCACTAATCAATCAGAAATAAGATCATATATTATATTTAAGTTATCTTGAAAAACTGGTTTTGTTAAGACGCGAGAAGATTATAGCTTATTTTTGTCTTACGTCACAAAGAAACACAATATAATTAATAATTATTTTTTATAACACCGAACATCCAAGATAATATTACTGTTGAAGTAATATTACGCATTATTAATTCTAAATTATTATTAACAAAGAACAAATTAATGGATAATAGTAGGCACTCCTAAGTACCAGCTTAATCAAAACATTTCTAATTACAATATAAATCGCGTACAAATCAGAACATTATAAAAAAATAAGTCTTCAGATGCTATATTAAATCTCGAATAGCGCGAGAATTGAATGTTTTATTATTAATCTAAACAGTTTATATTGAACAAGGTGACTATAATGCGTAGTTTTGTAAGGATAGTCAAATCAAACGTCCAGTGCAATGGTTTTTATATGTATCCCGACCTTTGGTCACCTTTTGAAGACTTTGGTTTATTCTTATATTTTTGTATTGTTCAAGAGGTTTTCTTAACGTTTACACAGAGGGCGCATTCCCAAATCGAACGATGCTAGTCAGCGATGGAACCACCCAGCTATGTTTAATGTTTTTTCCCCAAAAGGCGGCTGAAGTCCGTCTGGAGAGCTCACCAGTTTTAAAACTCACACCATTATTCACTACTGTGTTTTTTGTCTGCCAGTTAGTTAGAAGACACTAAAATTACGTCACATAATGGGCGCTTAACGTTGCAATTTGTAATGTTGTGAGATCAGTAAAACGTGCGCATGCCATGAATCACGAGAAGAAGTATGCACTCTCTAGGCTACAACAGGGCGATAGACTCGTAATGTGAGGGTTGCGGGTTCGAGTCTCCGTCATACCAAACATACACGTCCTTTCAGCTGTGGTAGCATTATTAAGTGACGATCAATCTCACCATTCGTTGGTAAAAAGAGTAGCCCAAGAGTTGAAGGGGAGGGGTGATATCTAGTTGCCTTCGATCTAGTCTTATACTGCTAAGTTAGGGACAGATAGCGTAGATAGCCCTCGTGTAGTGTTGGGAATAATTCAAAAAACAAACAGACCTACTTTTGAAAGAGAATGCTGCGGAAGTATGTCTAGTATATATTTCAATGGGGTCAATGGTGACTGTAAACCCGGAAGTGACACTTTATTCGCTTGTTTAAGGCCGATGTTAGGCTAAAGGAATACGTTTTGAGATACTTATTTTATCTAGCAATTGCTCTTCCTTCCTCTTGGTTTCATATTAAGTCTAACAAAGATGTTTCCCAGAATGGCTGGTATGGGTATTAACACTTTGATTAATAAGGAGAGAACAACGTTTCGACCTTCCTAGGTCATCTTCAGGTCTGAGATACAATTTTATTTCAAGTAGATTTCTCGTCATCAAGATTTCTAACAAAGAGAAATTGTTCCGAACATTCCTAGATAAAGTAAATATATTTTTACCTGTGTTAAAAAGCCACATCGATCTATCTGCTGTGCCCACCGAGTGGAATCGAACCCCTGATTTTAGCGTTGTAAATCCGTAGACTTACCGCTGTACTAGCGAGGGGCTATATTTTTACCTAAGAGTTTGTTTTTACAGTGATTTTATTTTGGACAAAAGCAAAAATGTTGCCGAGTGCACGTTACACCTAGAAGCAGTAATACTGTATTCTCCAAACTCAGCATTTCTTTGGGTCCTTGAATGTCTTGAGAAAACGTTGAAGCAACACTCGAAGTGACCGGTCACAAAATTTGACCTTACGACTCAGAGTAGGTTTTAATCCTCTTGTCTGGTTATTGTTTACTTTCAATAACTTCTGCTGACCAAGTTCAAGGCCAATATCCACCCCTACTAAGCTGTTTGAACAAAAACAGTAACTTGGCACCTCGAAAGAAACAAAACCGGTTTTAGAAACGAAATATAAAACAAAATAAGAACAACCATTACCTGTTGAATTTCAATCATATACAACACAATCAAAGCACAGCATTTTTGCAGCAATGATTTCAAAATCAACTGCAAACTTAAAACCGAATAAGATGGACCGGAACAAGAACAAAAAGTTCATCATTCATCAGGCGAGTTAAACAACTGTTCTAATGATCTTACAATTAACTATTTTTGTTTATTAGGCCGGTGTATCATATATCAGCAGCGATATATTAGTTGTATGATTGCAGAGTAACCACCAGGAGGCGATAAACAACAGTCTTGTCTAAACTACGAGAGAACCACCATAGCATTGTGCTCCATAACTTTGGACTTTGGTCAACAGTTGTCATTTTGGGTTGCTCATGTCTGGTCAAGTAGTGCAAGTGTAACATCACTTTCACGACGCATTCAGGTCCCTAAAGTGCAGTTTCTGTGTTTGCTACAGTTAGTCGCAAACCATCAAATCTTGGATTCACAATGAGCTATCCGTGCTCTGCCCACCACGGGTACCGAAACCCGGTTTTTAGCGTTGTAAGTCCGTAGACATACCGCTGAGCCACTGGGGGGCCAATCCGAGGATCAAACCACTAAAGACGCCAACTTCGAGTCCATGAAGGTCAGGAAAGAAAAAATGTCAAAAACTGGTTCAGGTTACCACCTGCTCTCTGAAGCTAGCGAAAATTTCCCCACATGGCACAACCGTCATCTTATTGTAAAGCTTACGGTTAGAGCATAATACAACTGCTGGGGGTAAGGCGTATGGGTGGAAAGTCAATGTTTGAAAATGGCGGTAAAACACGTTTAATATATGCAATGTAGCACAAGTAACACACCCTATTTAGAGCTAGTCTCAACGTTTAAACCGACAAACAGACAGATCAGGAGAAATATAAGTACATATAGGGAGAGGTTCCGTGTTACCCACCTGGTTTATTTTCACATTTCACAATAGAATCCAGCACATTTTCAGGCCCGTCATGGCTAGGTGGGTTAAGGCGTTCGACTCGTAATCTGAGAGTCGAGGGTTTGAATCCCCGTCGTACCAAACATGCTCGCTCTTTCAGCCGTGGGGTAGTTATAGTTGTCTGGTCAATCACACTATTCGTTGGTAAAAGAGTAGTCCAAGAGTTGGCGGTGGGTGGTGATGACTAGCTGCCTTTTCTCTAGTCTTACACTGCTAAATTAGGGACGGCTAGCACAGATAACCCTCGTGTAGCTTTGTGCGAAATTAAAAAACAAAACAAAATATTATTAATTTTATTTAATAACAGATGTATTCAGTAAAAGAAGTTTAACATACAAGACGTTGATCTGGTTTCAAGTTACATAAAATGTTCAGTTTCTTTGAAATACCAGGATGTATGTTTGTTTTGAATTTCGCGCAAAGCTACACAAGAGCTATCTGCGCTAGCCGTTCCTAATTTAGCAGTGTAAAACTAGAAGGAAGGCAGCTAGTTATCACTACCCATCGCCAACTTTTGAGTTAATCATTTACCAGTGAATAGTGAGATTGACCATTGCATTATAATGCCCCCACGGTTGAAAGGGCGAGCATGTTTGGTGCGACGGGGATTTGAACCTGCGACCCTCAGATTACGAGTCGAACGCCTTAACCCACGTGGCCATGACGGGCTCTACCAGAATGATAAAGTGTGATTACTGTGTTGGTTTGGGTCAGTTCAGTAGCTGTGATTTACAAACTTCTATAGGGTCGCGGGTTCGCGCCCGCGTCGTGCTAAACATGCTCGCCCTCCCAGCCGTGGGGGCGTTATAATGTGACGGTCAATTCCACTTTTCGTTGGTAAAAGAGTAGCCCAAGATTTGGCGGTGGGTGGTGATGACTAGCTGCCTTCCCTCTAGACTTACACTGCTAAATTAGGGACGACTAGCGCAGATAGCCCTCGAGTAGCTTTGTGCGAAATTCCAAAAAAACAAACAAACAAACTTCTATTTTTACAAGAATTTAAAAATATATATAAAAATGAATTGGTGACTAATTTAGCACCCATATTTTACACCTTTGTTATGTAAACCCAAATATAAACTAATGAAGAATACGACAAGATTCAAATGTGCTAAAAAGTCAAAAAGTGATTTTAAGAATTTTTTTAATTGTTGTGAAACTAAAAGTTAATAGAGTGCATTGGGATGTTGTGACTTACGTCATGTTGAAGATGAGGAGATCATACATAATGTTCTGCTGGTACAATGGTAAATCTACGGATTTACAACGCTAAAATCAGGGATTCGATTCCTCTCGGTTGACTCAGCAGATACCCCATGTGGCTTTGCTGTAAGAAAAACACAGAAAGACACATATATAACAGTGAGAAGGTTCAATGGGTTACTATTAGTAGACATAAAGGGAAAAGGCATTTAGTTGTTCGAATTTGTTACAGACCACCAGATGATACTAAGGAAATTAGTGAGAAACATTACAATGAGGTTAAGATTCGAGCTATTAATGAAATCATAATTATAGATGATTGTTTTTCTAGTCATATATATTAAAGACAGATTCTTCACCAATTGGTCAAGACACCTACTAGAAACAATGCTAGTTTATATTTATTGTTCGTTTCTAATATTGAAATGGTTGAAAGGGTAGAAATCGGGGAACATCTTGGCGCAAATGAACATTGTTGTATTTGTTTTGCCCCATATGGAGATCACGAATAATGATATTTTACTTATAAATTTTGAAACAACGCGACACGAATTATCTGTTAGGAACTAGGTAGTTGAGTTATTTGGATACACTAATCAAAGGCTAAGCGTTGCCAGGTGGTTAAGACGCTTGACTCGTAATCTGAGGGTCGCGGGTTCGAATCCCAGTGACACCAAACATGCTCGCCATTTCAGCCGTGGGGGCGTTATAATGTGACGGTCAATCTCACTGTTCGTTGGTAAAAGAGTAGCCCAAGAGTTGGCGGTGGGTTTTGATGACTTCCTTACACTGTTAAATTAGGAACTGCTAGCGCAGATAGCACTCGTGCAACTTTGCGCAAATTACAAACAAACAAACACTAATCAAATGTGGAAAAGTTTTCAAAATAAATATTCAAATATTCAAGATAAACACGTTCATTATAAAAAGAAACAGATGGCTACAAGTAAAACATTCTGGCTGACTCACAGAAGAATGAAAATAAATAAAAGCAATATGAACTGACTGGTATGACAGGAGATTTGGGAAGTTACAGAATATGGAGAGAGTTGGCCATTTTCGATCTCATAACACTAAAAAGAAAATGTGCAGTAAATGTTGGCTGAAACTGTGAAGTACGTTAAGGGTAAACAAAATGTTAGGATGAGAGTAGGACCTTTGATGGATGGTAAAAGAAGGCTTGCATCTGATGATTATTAAATTATTAAGGATAAACAAATTGTGAGGATGAGAGTAGGACCTTTGATGGATGGTAAAAGAAGGCTTGCATCTGATGATTATTAAATTATTATGGGTAAACAAAATGTTAGGATGAGAGTAGGACCTTTGATGGATGGTAAAAGAAGGCTTGCATCTGATGATTATTAAATTATTAAGGATAAACAAAATGTTAGGATGAGAGTAGGACCTTTGATGGATGGTAAAGGAAGGCTTGCATCTGATGATTATAAGTTGGCTGGATTATTAAATTATTAAGGGAAAACAAAATGTTAGGATGAGAGTAGGACCTTTGATGAATGGTAAAGGAAGGCTTGCATCTGATGATTATAAGTTGGCTGGATTATTAAATTATTAAGGATAAACCAAATGTTAGGATGAGAGTAGGACCTTTGATGGATGGTAAAGGAAGGCTTGCATCTGATGATTATAAGTTGGCTGGATTATTAAATTATTGAGGATAAACCAAATGCTAGGATGAGAGTAGGACCTTTGATGAATGGTAAAGGAAGGCTTGCATCTGATGATTATAAGTTGGCTGGATTATTAAATTATTGAGGATAAACCAAATGCTAGGATGAGAGTAGGACCTTTGATGAATGGTAAAGGAAGGCTTGCATCTGATGATTATAACTTGGCAAATTTTAGGATGAGTGGATTATTAAATTATATAGGGATTATTAAATTATTAAACAAAATGTTAGGATGAGAGTAGGACCTTTATGGATGGTAAAGGAAGGCTTGTATCTGATGATTATAAGTTGGCTGGATTATTAAATTTTGTGTTTTTTTCAGTTTTGCTAATTAAAATTTAGGCAGTTTTCCACTTCTTGAACAGTTGAAAATGGAAATAAAATGTAAAAAAATGATCGTGTTAATTCTGAACTTGTTACGAAAAAAAGTAGTGGGTTTATAGAAAGATATAATATAATATAATATAATATAATATAATATAATATAATATAATATATTATAGTTTATAGAATGATAAGACTCTCTTACTGTATGATATTCATCAAACAGTTTTACAGTTTTAAAGAAGATTAGATATTGGTCAACAACTATAAGTCATTTAGTCTTACATGGGTTGTGAGAAAAGGTTTGGGAAGTCTGTTAAAAGATGCTTTGCAAAGTTATTTTACAAAGTTTAGAATTTTATTGAATATTCAACATGATTTCACTGAGAAAAAACATTGTCTTACAAAACTTCTGTTTTTTTTTGAAAGAGTTATTGTTTATATAGATGAGGGCAAGGGTGTAGATTTTGTTTCCCTGGACTTTCAAAAGCATTTGACAAGATGCCACATACAAGGTTTGTAAAAAGCTATCTCTACTACTGTGGAGAATAAGTTGATTAATTGGAACGAAAAGTGGCTGGATAGAAGAAAGCAGAAGATTGTTATAAATATAATTCAATCAAACTGGATTAATGTTGCAATAGGTGGAACCTTCTGGTTAGGTCTTAAGATCTTTACTCTTTCTGACTTACAGGAATGATATAAATGAAGGAATGGTTCATAAGTCAGTTAAATTTGTTGATATATCAAGGTCTTGGATGCTTATAAATATAATTCAATCAAACTGGATTAATGTTGCAATAGGTGGAACCTTCTGGTTAGGTCTTAAGATCTTTACTCTTTCTGACTTACAGGAATGATATAAATGAAGGAATGGTTCATAAGTTAGTTAAATTTGTTGATATATCAAGGTCTTGGATGCTTATAAATATAATTCAATCAAACTGGATTAATGTTGCAATAGGTGGAACCTTCTGGTTAGGCCTTAAGATCTTTACTCTTTCTGACTTACAGGAATGATATAAATGAAGGAATGGTTCATAAGTTAGTTAAATTTGTTGATATATCAAGGTCTTGGATGCTTATAAATATAATTCAATCAAACTGGATTAATGTTGCAATAGGTGGAACCTTTTGGTTAGCCTTAAGATCTTTACTCTTTCTGACTTACAGGAATGATATAAATGAAGGAATGGTTCATAAGTTAGTTAAATTTGTTGATATATCAAGGTCTTGGATGCTTATAAATATAATTCAATCAAACTGGATTAATGTTGCAATAGGTGGAACCTTCTGGTTAGGTCTTAAGATCTTTACTCTTTCTGACTTACAGGAATGATATAAATGAAGGAATGGTTCATAAGTTAGTTAAATTTGTTGATATATCAAGGTCTTGGATGCTTATAAGTATAATTCAATCAAACTGGATTAATGTTGCAATAGGTGGAACCTTCTGGTTAGGCCTTAAGATCTTTACTCTTTCTGACTTACAGGAATGATATAAATGAAGGAATGGTTCATAAGTTAGTTAAATTTGTTGATATATCAAGGTCTTGGATGCTTATAAATATAATTCAATCAAACTGGATTAATGTTGCAATAGGTGGAACCTTCTGGTTAGGCCTTAAGATCTTTACTCTTTCTGACTTACAGGAATGATATAAATGAAGGAATGGTTCATAAGTTAGTTAAATTTGTTGATATATCAAGGTCTTGGATGCTTATAAATATAATTCAATCAAACTGGATTAATGTTGCAATAGGTGGAACCTTCTGGTTAGGCCTTAAGATCTTTACTCTTTCTGACTTACAGGAATGATATAAATGAAGGAATGGTTCATAAGTTAGTTAAATTTGTTGATATATCAAGGTCTTGGATGCTGCTAGCTGTGAGAAAGATGTGGCTTATTTACAAAAAGATTTAGATTACTTAGTGAAACAACAAAAGATGTGTTTCGTTCAATTCGTTGAAAAATAAACAAATGGACAAATTAAATCTAGTAAAAAAGCACACAGCATCGTCAAAATGTCAGTATCTAATACATAGTGAACGTTATAAGGTTTTGTAATATATGGAATAAAATTTATTAGAACTGCAGCATGACATTACTTAGCGTTATGTAGGTAGTGTGATGCTAACGACAGTGGACTACTTCTTCTCGCAACAACACTTTCAAAGTTAGATTATTCATACACTTAGTCCATAAAGATGTGCTTCGATTGGGTATTTCTAATTTCCAAAACTGAAATATCTTTGTATTTAATGGAATTAGAAAATAAAACAAAATTCATTAAATTTGGGTATCAGGGCCATTTAGAAAAGAGACCTGTAACAAGTCGTATCTCTGGCTCTACAATCAAAGTGCAGCGTTTTATAACAGGTGAGAAACCTTGGTAAACAATAGCCAGTGGCAAAAGCTGTCCAGTTCCATAGGTCACAATACACGACATAATTAAGAATATCTGTTTGGAAAACTATATACAAATCACGTGCACGCAACCTGCTTCCACCATATATCTGTTATATAGTCGTCTACCTCAAACAGGTGGTAATTAAATGGGGTATTAATATTATTTCATATGAAGACATACCAGTCACGTTGTCTATGGATTTTTCTGCAATCATGCTCTATGAAATGAATGCTAGGAACCCTTTCTGATTGCATACTAGATTTAAAGTTTGAACTTTGTGAAGGTTTGGCATGGTTTAGTGTTAGGGCTCTCGACTCACAGCCTGAGGGTTGTTAGTTCGAATCCCATCACTTGAACATTCTCCTTTCAATCATGAGTGTCATTATAAAGTTACGATCAATCGCACAACTCGATGAGAGTAGTCCAAGTATTTTTGGTGAATAGGGTTGAATAGCTGCCTTCTCTGTCGTGCTTCACTTGAAACTTATGAACAGTTAGCCCAGATAACTCCCGAAACATTTTGAACCATATTTAAGAAAAGATGAAACAGTACTGATTGTTTTACTCTGAAAGTCATTATTTTGTCTTTTCTTTGTTGTGTCAGGCAACAATGATTTTCTATGTTTGAAAATGTCAAACGCTTTCCATACAAAACGTTCAGATTGTTTTGATTGCGTGTGCTGCAAAACTTATATCTAACACAAATGAACTTTATTGTTATTTGGAATAAAACATGAACGAACTGACTTCGCTGCTGGTGACGAGCCAGTAAACAAACAACATAATTATTTTTTCTGCCATTCTTTGAATACTCAGTTTTTTTTAATATACAAAAGCTCAAATAATATCTAACGTAGTATATTATTTGAAAATCACTTGCAGTCAGAGATAAGATTCCATCCAACGTGGGATTTCAGCCTCACCTCTCAGGGTAAGTTATCACCACACATGGATATCTCAGACTACAACCCCTTTCCCTTGTATTTTCCAGTCGCTTCTAGACTCTTAAGTCATCAGCTTTGTTGTTAAACGCAAAGCTGTACATTGGGATACTTGTGATGTGCTAACCACAGGTATCGAATCAAGATTTTTAACGTTGAAATGTTATCAATTCACTATTAAAATTATTCGGGAAATATTCATAGAAATACTAAAACATGTGTTAGGGTTAGGAAACAATTTGTGTTTCGGATTAAAATTTTGTCTTTGTGTCTATTATTCTTATCCGTATGTTTAACAAATAAAAGTAGTCCAGAAACACGAGAAAAAGTTCTGATTCTTAACCATTGTTTGTTTTTTGAATTTCGCGCAAAGCTACACGAGGGCTATCTGCACTAGCCGTCTTTAATTTAATAGTGTAAGACTAGAAGGAAGACAGATAGTCATCAACACCCACAGCCAACTCTTGGGCTGCTCTTTTACCAACGAATAGTGGGATTGATAGTAACATTATAACGCCTCTACGGCTGAAAGGGCGAGCATGTTTAGTGTGACCGAGATTAGAGCCCGCGACCCTCAGATTACGGGTCAAGTGCCTCAACCCACCTGACCATGCCGGACCTGATTCTAAACGAAAAATAATCTTTCTTCCACGATCGTTGACGCCTAAAAAAACATGGATTAAAATAATTTTGGTTTTCTAAATGGATTTAAAATACTACAGTATTTCCTCATGTTTTGTTTAGGTATTCTTTCAAAATATATTCTGTATTTAATATATTATAAATACAGCAGAAACCCTGATTTATTATTAATACGGAGACATCGAAATCTAACACTAGTTGTTTAGTAAGCTGTATTCATAGTTGTTTGTGTGAATTGTGGATATTTGATTTTGTTTGCTGCAGATCATAGGCACATTGGACTATATATATATATAATCTCTCCACTGTGCGGAAACGAATCCCCGGATCTTCACATTGTATATCCGTAAACTTACAGCCGATTTACCAGGGGGCTGAGTAAGAGAAACTTTGTTTTCGCCAACTGGGGTGTACATGGTACGAGTGACACTTTTTACACAACACGAAACAATAGATTTGGAACATAACCTGCTTAACTCGTGTTTCATGGCCCGGCATCGCCAGGTGGGTTAAGGCGTTCGACTCGTAATCCGAGGGTCGCGGGTTCGAATCCCGGTCGCACCAAAACATGCTCGCCTTTTCAGTCGTGGGGGCGTTATAATGTGACGGTTAATCCCACTATTCGTTGGCAAAAGAATAGCCCAAGAATTGGCGGTGGGTGGTGATGACTAGCTGCCCTCCCTATTGTCTTATAACTGCTAAATTAGGGACGAGTACCTTTGCGCGAAATTCAAAAAAACACACACAAAGAAAAAGATTTGTTTTCTGTTTGACTGATAAGACAGCTTTAAGTATTCTGTTAAAAGAAATTCTCACGACTAAGACACATTTGTGAAGCAAAATTATCAATTTCACTGTAATATTATTTAGAAAATAACTTCTTTTCTGTGTTCATATTTTAAACATTTTTTTTATAAATTAAAATTTTAAGTTAATTCTAATACAACAGCTTTGAATTTAATTTTCTAACCTCGAACCATATGATTATTTACTGGACGAATTATTTTTTTTTATAACGTCACACTCAGAAACATCCATCTCTGTCTAGTGACGTAAAAATGAACTATGACACTCTGTTGAATCTTTTTTTAGAACCGATTATTTTAATTAATCTCACTTAACATTAATAATCTGTGTTACTATGTTACTATGTGTTACTATAATGTTACTTTATCGCTTAAGATAGAAGTGACATTAAGAACGGATAATGTACAGCTACGATGAACACTTGCGCCATCTAGTGTCACAACATGATAAATAAATTTGAATAATCTTTATTTATTCTTAGCATGTTTTCTGAGATATTTTTTCGTGACTGTAAGTCACATGAAAGATTTGATGTTTAGATTTATTAATATCAACTATATATTATTTGTGTAACTGACTGGTTGAGCCCCAAGGTGTTGTGAAGTATTTTAAAACAGCAACAAAACTCAGTTTGTTAGGGCCATAACTGGCTTTTCAGGTCTGTTAATGTTAAAGACGTAAGAATCTTAAGTTTTCTGAAATAGTTAACTTCCTATTTGCTACATTCGATGCAGTGTTTGTATCCTAAAGGCATATAACGATTTTCGAAACTTCACTGGTTCCAGGCGCATCATCAAAATCGATTGATGTATTAATTAACCTGTAACGATCGAGTAATTCATTATAGACGGCTGCATGTGTTACGTGTTCCCGGTGAATTTGAAGAACTTATGGTTATGACGTTAGGATTCGCAGTTTGATCCCCGCGGTTAACACAGCGTAAACAGTTTATAATACAATTTTCTGATTCAACGCCCCTCGCTAGTACAGCGGTATGTCTCCGGATTTACAACGCTAAAATCAGGGGTTCGATTCCACGCGGTGGGCTGAGCAGATAGCCCGATGTGGCTTTGCTATAAGAAAAACACACAAACACATTCGGACTCAAGACGAAAAATATAAATAGGAAAAATAAGTTTGAAATGAACCATCGTAAATATTGAAAAGGTTTTCAATGTGGAAAACACGAGAAACTTTCATGGAAGTAGAGGATGGGTTATTTCATGACAGAAAATAAGAAAAACGCAATTTAAAGACTCCGCAAATAAGTCTTAAAACTCGTCCTGGAAATTATTTCAAAACACCAGAAGGACAAAAACGTGTTAGTTGTGATCTGTTAGAAAGAAATAATTAATTTAGCTTGAGTAAACATTTGTTTGTTTGTAGTTAAGCACAAAGTTACATAATGGACCGTCGAAACCCAGATTCTAGCCTTGTAAGCTCGTAGACTTACCACTGTGCCTTGACGAATAGTGTTTAGCTTAGGAATATCGGTGTTCAATAAAAATTGTCCAACATTCAGCAGAGTAACAAATATAATATAATCATACAGTCATCGGGATTTACATCCACTAGAGGGCACGTTCAAGAAGATTACAAGTGGTGAAAAATCTTAGCCAACACGTTTACGTGGTCAGTTGAATTTCTTCTGTTCTACAAGATACGTGGTGACAGAAATAAAAGTGCAGGAAGTTTCTTTGTTCCACAAGACACGTGGTGACAGAAATAAAAGTGCAGGAAGTTTCTTTGTTCCACAAGACACGTGGTGACAGAAATAAAAGTGCAGGAAGTTGCTTTGTTCCACAAGACACGTGGTGACAGAAATAAAAGTGCAGGAAGTTGCTTTGTTCCACAAGACACGTGGTGACAGAAATAAAAGTGCAGGAAGTTCCTCTGTTCCACAAGAAACGTGGTGACAGAAATAAAAGTGCAGGAAGTTCCTCTGTTCCACAAGAAACGTGGTGACAGAAATAAAAGTGCAGGAAGTTCCTCTGTTCCACAAGACACGTGGTGACAGAAATAAAAGTGCAGGAAGTTGCTTTGTTCCACAAGACACGTGGTGACAGAAATAAAAGTGCAGGAAGTTCCTCTGTTCCACAAGACACGTGGTGACAGAAATAAAAGTGCAGGAAGTTCCTCTGTTCCACAAGAAACGTGGTGACAGAAATAAAAGTGCAGGAAGTTCCTCTGTTCCACAAGACACGTGGTGACAGAAATAAAAGTGTATTATATTTCGGGGATTGACTTTTGCATGGAAATATTTAAATGTTCTTCCCATTTGGTTTGATTGTTGTTGAGCGCAAACCTACTGACAAGTTTATCTGTTCTCTGCCCATGACTGGTATCAAAACCCGAGTCTTAGCGTCATAAACCACTGGGTGGGGGTGAATGTTGTTTCCAAACAGCGTTATTGTGTGTAACGAAGAAATATATTTACATTATGTGTCTATTAACAAACTTTAGAGTTGATTTGTGTCACTTAATTCAATTTCAAGTAGTAATAAGTGATTTTCTGAGATCTATAAATATTTAATTGAAGATAAACCGAAACATTTTTATTATTATATTTATTTCAATGTATCAGACATGATAATAACAGAACAACATTCCTAGTTGTTAATCAGTGTATCGTGGGTAAGATCGTTTATTAAAGTCGACAATTCAGTGTATCCTGGGTAAGATCGTTTATTAAAGTCGACAAATCAGTGTATCGTGGGTAAGATCGTTTATTAAAGTCGACAAATCAGTGTATCCTGGGTAAGATCGTTTATTAAAGTCGACAAATCAGTGTATCCTGGGTAAGATCGTTTATTAAAGTCGACAAATCAGTGTATCCTGGGTAAGATCGTTTATTAAAGTCGACAAATCAGTTTATCCTGGGTAAGATCGTTTATTAAAGTCGACAAATCAGTGTATCCTGGGTAAGATCGTTTATTAAAGTCGACAAATCAGTGTATCCTGGGTAAAATCGTTTATTAAAGTCGGTAAATCAATTTTAAAAAACAAAACAAACCTTGACTACTTGATCTCATGTGGATACCAAATGATAAGTTATTAACTTGAATGTTATGGAACATGACTATTACAAAATCTGTCCAATAAAATTGTTCTATCAGGACGACTTTAAACAACATGAATATTCAAACTGTTTAATAGAATTGTTCCATCAGGATGACTTTAAACAACGTGAGTATTCAAATTGTGCAATAGAATTGTTCCATCAGGATGACTTTAGACAACATGAATATTCAAACTGTCCAATAGAATTTTTCCATCAGGATGACTTTAGACAACGTGAGTATTCAAACTGTCCAATAGAATTGTTCCATCAGGATGACTTTAGACAACGTGAGTATTCAAACTGTCCAGTAGAACTGATCCATCAGGACGACTTTAGACAACGTGAGTATTCAAACTGTCCAATAGAATTGTTCTATCAGGATGACTTTAGACAACGTGAGTATTCAAACTGTCCAATAGAATTGTTCCATCAGGATGACTTTAGACAACGTGAGTATTCAAACTGTCCAGTAGAACTGATCCATCAGGACGACTTTAGACAACGTGAGTATTCAAACTGTCCAGTAGAACTGATCCATCAGGACGACTTTAGACAACGTGAGTATTCAAACTGTCCAATAGAATTGTTCCATCAGGATGACTTTAGACAACGTGAGTATTCAAACTGTCCAATAGAATTGTTCCATCAGGATGACTTTAGACAACGTGAGTATTCAAACTGTCCAGTAGAACTGATCCATCAGGATGACTTTAGACAACGTGAGTATTCAAACTGTCCAGTAGAACTGATCCATCAGGATGACTTTAGACTGGAGAAGGAAATGATAAAAATTACTGAGAGAGATGCGAATTAGAAACAAACTATTCAGAAAAATAATGGATATAAATTTGCAAAATGTAAGAAGTAGCAAAGCGTGTTACATCAACAGTAAGGAAATAATCATAATTTTACGTGGTAGTCCGTAATTTGTAAACTAGAGTGCGCAGTGACAAAAGTTAGTGCTAATGCTTGCCACTAGAACTATATGGTGTGACGTAATAATTACATATATATATACTTTATGAATGATTTATATTAGAGCCACGGTTACCACGCTACATATATATATATATTATATCAATCACCTATTTATTATTCTAATGTTCCCAGGGGAACAGCAGAATGTCTGCGTTAGAAAGCGGGTTTCAATACTTGTGTTGGGCAGAGCTCAGACAACCTATTGTGTAGCTTTGTGCCTATTTCCAAATAATTACTCTAAACACCCTTACACGAATTACTTTCTAAGGTTGTATTTTCTAATATACGAAACAGTAAAGACGGATATTTATTATAGATATTAACAATCACCGATCATGAACGAACTGGTTCAGAATTGTAACTGGTCATCTTTGAAGAAAATTAATTTTTTTCAAATGTTTCGGGCGTATTCAATCAAACTAGTAATTTTTTCTATTCTTGGTTTGATAAGTTCGTTCTGGACTACGAATATTTTATCAAACTGTCTCTTATACAAAAACATTCAAACTCAGTCAAAATGGTAAACAAATAATTTATAAAGTGTTTTTTCATGCTGTGAAATTGTGCATTTTGATGTCATTAGTTCAAACACCAGTTCATTAGTAGAAATAGACTTAATTATGGAATATTCGATCTAACAAAATCCTTGATGAGCAAGATGGGAAAAACAACACATGAAGAATGATTTATATATTACAGTTTTATATTGCAGTTGTATATTACAGTTTTATATTAATATATTGCAGTTGTATTTTCCTTTTCTTTATTAAAACAAATTTGTTTAGTCGCGGGTTCGCGCCCGAGTCGCGCCAAACATGCTCGCCCTACCAGACGTGGGGGCGTTATAATGTAACGATCAATCCCACTTTACGTTGGTAAAAAAGTAGCCCAAGAGTTGGCGGTGGGTGGTGATGACTAGCTGCCTTCCCTCTAGTCCTACACTGCTAAATTAGGGACGGCTAGCACAGATAGCCCTTGAGTAGCTTTGTGCGAAATTCCAAAACAAACAAATTAACTATTGTTACTTCTTATTAATGATAGATTTAAATTTACATTATTAATTTTTATCTTGGATTGTAGTTACTTGTTTTATTACATATTTAAGCTAGATATATCATAGATTTAAGTTACTTCATTTATTATATACATAACATATATCTTAGGTTTCAGTTACTTGATTTATTACATACATAAGTTATATCTTGGGCTGCAGTTACTTGATTTGTTACATACATAAGTTATATCTTGGGCTACAGTTACTTGATTTATTATATACATCATTTATATTTTGGGCTACAGTTACTTGATTTGTTACATACATAATTTATATTTTGGGCTGCAGTTACTTGATTTGTTACATACATAAGTTATATATTGGGCTACAGTTACGTGATTTGTTACATACATAAGTTATATCTTGGGCTACAGTTACTTGATTTGTTACATACATAAGTTATATCTTGGGCTGTAGTTACTTGATTTGTTACATACATAAGTTATATCTTGGGCTACAGTTACTTGATTTATTATATACATAATTTATATTTTGGACTACAGTTACTTGATTTGTTAGATACATAAGTTATATCTTGGGCTACAGTTACTTGATTTGTTACATACATAAGTTATATCTTGGGCTACAGTTACTTGATTTATTACATATATAAGTTATATCTTGGGCTACAGTTACTTGATTTATTACATACATAAGTTATATCTTGGGCTACAGTTACGTGATTTATTACAAACTTAAGTTATATCTTGGGCTGTAGTTACTTGATTTATTACATACATAAGTTATATCTTGGGCTACAATAACTTGATTTATTACATACATAAGTTATATCTTGGGCTACAGTTACTTGATTTATTACATACATAAGTTATATCTTGGGCTACAGTTACGTGATTTATTACAAACTTAAGTTATATCTTGGGCTACAGTTACGTGATTTATTACAAACTTAAGTTATATCTTGGGCTACAGTTACTTGATTTATTACATACATAAGTTATATCTTGGGCTACAGTTACGTGATTTATTACAAACTTAAGTTATATCTTGGGCTGTAGTTACTTGATTTATTACATACATAAGTTATATCTTGGGCTACAATTACTTGATTTATTACATACATAAGTTATATCTTGGGCTACAGTTACTTGATTTATTACATACATAAGTTATATCTTGGGCTACAGTTACGTGATTTATTACAAACTTAAGTTATATCTTGGGCTACAGTTACGTGATTTATTACAAACTTAAGTTATAACTTGGGCTACAGTTACGTGATTTATTACAAACTTAAGTTATATCTTGGGCTCCAGTGACGTGATTTATTACAAACTTAAGTTATATCTTGGGCTACAGTTACTTGATTTATTACATACATAAGTTATATCTTGGGCTACAGTTACGTGATTTATTACAAACTTAAGTTATATCTTGGGCTACAGTTACTTGATTTATTACATACATAAGTTATATCTTGGGCTACAGTTACGTGATTTATTACAAACTTAAGTTATATCTTGGGCTACAGTTACTTGATTTATTACAAACTTAAGTTGTATCTTGGGCTACAGTTACTTGATTTATTACATACATAAGTTATATCTTGGGCTACAGTTACGTGATTTATTACAAACTTAAGTTATATCTTGAGCTGTAGATACTTGATTTATTACAAACTTAAGTTATATTTTGGGCTACAGTTACTTGATTTATTACATACATAAGTTATATCTTGGGCTACAGTTACTTGATTTATTACATACATAAGTTATATCTTGGGCTACAGTTACGTGATTTGTTACATACATAAGTTATATCTTGGGCTACACTTACTTGATTTGTTACATACATAAGTTATATCTTGGGCTACAGTTACTTGATTTATTACATACATAAGTTATATCTTGGGCTACAGTTACGTGATTTATTACAAACTTAAGTTATATTTTGGGCTACAGTTACTTGATTTATTACATACATAAGTTATATCTTGGGCTACAGTTACTTGATTTGTTACATACATAAGTTATATCTTGGGCTACAGTTACGTGATTTATTACAAACTTAAATTATATCTTGGGCTACAGTTACGTGATTTATTACAAACTTAAGTTATATCTTGGGCTGTAGTTACTTGATTTGTTACATACATAAGTTATATCTTGGGCTGTAGATATTGATTTGTTACATGCATAAGTTATATCTTGGGCTACAGTTACTTGATTTATTAAATATATAATTTATATTTTGGGCTACAGTTACTTGATTTGTTACATACATAAGTTATATCTTGGGCTACAGTTAGTTGATTTGTTACATACATAAGTTATATCTTGGGCTACAGTTACGTGATTTATTACAAACTTAAGTTATATCTTGGGCTACAGTTACGTGATTTATTACAAACTTAAGTTATATCTTGGGCTACAGTTACGTGATTTATTACAAACTTAAGTTATATCTTGGGCTACAGTTACGTGATTTATTACAAACTTAAGTTATATCTTGGGCTACAGTTACTTGATTTGTTACATACATAAGTTATATCTTGGGCTACAGTTACGTGATTTATTACAAACTTAAGTTATATCTTGGGCTACAGTTACGTGATTTATTACAAACTTAAGTTATATCTTGGGCTACAGTTACGTGATTTATTACAAACTTAAGTTATATCTTGGGCTACAGTTACGTGATTTATTTCAAACTTAAGTTATATCTTGGGCTACAGTTACATGATTTATTACAAACTTAAGTTATATCTTGGGCTACAGTTACTTGATTTATTACATACATAAGTTATATCTTGGGCTACAGTTACGTGATTTAGTACAAACTTAAGTTATATCTTGGGCTACAGTTACTTGATTTATTACATACATAAGTTATATCTTGGGCTACAGTTACTTGATTTATTACATACATAAGTTATATCTTGGGCTACAGTTACGTGATTTATTACAAACTTAAGTTATATCTTGGGCTACAGTTACGTGATTTATTACAAACTTAAGTTATATCTTGGGCTACAGTTACGTGATTTATTACAAACTTAAGTTATATCTTGGGCTACAGTTACTTGATTTATTACATACATAAGTTATATCTTGGTCTACAGTTACGTGATTTATTACAAACTGAAGTTATATCTTGGGCTACAGTTACTTGATTTATTACATACATAAGTTATATCTTGGGCTACAGTTACTTGATTTATTACATACATAAGTTATATCTTGGGCTACAGTTACGTGATTTGTTACATACATAAGTTATATCTTGGGCTACAGTTACTTGATTTTAACATACATAAGTTATATCTTGGGCTACAGTTACTTGATTTATTACATACATAAATTATATCTTGGGCTACAGTTACGTGATTTGTTATATACATAAGTTATATCTTGGGCTACAGTTACGTGATTTATTACAAACTTAAGTTATATCTTGGGCTACAGTTACGTGATTTATTACAAACTTAAGTTATATCTTGGGCTACAGTTACTTGATTTATTACATACATAAGTTATATCTTGGGCTACAGTTACTTGATTTATTGCATACATAAGTTATATCTTGGGCTACAGTTACGTGATTTGTTACATACATAAGTTATATCTTGGGCTACAGTTACTTGATTTGTTACAAACTTAAGTTATATCTTGGGCTACAGTTACGTGATTTATTACAAACTTAAGTTATATCTTGGGCTACAGTTACGTGATTTATTACAAACTTAAGTTATATTTTGGGCTACAGTTACTTGATTTATTACGAACATAAGTTATATCTTGGGCTACAGTTACGTGATTTATTACAAACTTAAGTTATATCTTGGGCTACAGTTACGTGATTTATTACAAACTAAAGTTATATCTTGGGCTACAGTTACGTGATTTATTACAAACTTAAGTTATATCTTGGGCTGTAGTTACTTGATTTGTTACATACATAAGTTATATCTTGGGCTGTAGTTACTTGATTTGTTATATACATAATTTATATTTTGGGCTACAGTTACTTGATTTGTTACATACATAAGTTATGTCTTGGGCTACAGTTACTTGATTTGTTACATACATAAGTTATATCTTGGGCTACAGTTACGTGATTTATTACAAACTTAAGTTATATCTTGGGCTACAGTTACGTGATTTATTACAAACTTAAGTTATATCTTGGGCTACAGTTACGTGATTTATTACAAACTTAAGTTATATCTTGGGCTACAGTTACGTGATTTATTACAAACTTAAGTTATATCTTGGGCTACAGTTACGTGATTTATTACAAACTTAAGTTATATCTTGGGCTAAAGTTACTTGATTTATTATATACATAAGTTATATCTTGGGCTACAGTTACGTGATTTATTACATACATAAGTTATATCTTGGGCTACAGTTACGTGATTTATTACAATCTTAAGTTTTTCTTGGGCTACAGTTACTTGATTTATTACAAACTTAAGTTGTATCTTGGGCTACAGTTACTTGATTTATTACATACATAAATTATATCTTGGGCTACAGTTACGTGATTTATTACAAACTTAAGTTATATCTTGAGCTGTAGTTACTTGATTTATTACAAACTTAAGTTATATTTTGGGCTACAGTTACTTGATTTATTACATACATGAGTTATATCTTGGGCTACAGTTACTTGATTTATTACATACATAAGTTATATCTTGGGCTACAGTTACGTGATTTGTTACATACATAAGTTATATCTTGGGCTACAGTTACTTGATTTGTTACATACATAAGTTATATCTTGGGATACAGTTACGTGATTTATTACAAACATAAGTTATATCTTGGGCTACAGTTACGTGATTTATTACAAACTTAAGTTATATCTTGGGCTACAGTTACGTGATTTATTACAAACTTAAGTTATATCTTTGGCTACAGTTACGTGATTTATTACAAACTTAAGTTATATCTTGGGCTAAAGTTACTTGATTTATTACATACATAAGTTATATCTTGGGCTACAGTTACGTGATTTATTACATACATAAGTTATATCTTGGGCTACAGTTACGTGATTTATTACAAACTTAAGTTTTTCTTGGGCTACAGTTACTTGATTTATTACAAACTTAAGTTGTATCTTGGGCTACAGTTACTTGATTTATTAGATACATAAATTATATCTTGGGCTACAGTTACGTGATTTATTACAAACTTAAGTTACATCTTGAGCTGTAGTTACTTGATTTATTACAAACTTAAGTTATATTTTGGGCTACAGTTACTTGATTTATTACATACATGAGTTATATCTTGGGCTACAGTTACTTGATTTATTACATACATAAGTTATATCTTGGGCTACAGTTACGTGATTTGTTACATACATAAGTTATATCTTGGGCTACAGTTACTTGATTTGTTACATATATAAGTTATATCTTGGTGTACAGTTACGTGATTTATTACAAACTTAAGTTATGTCTTGGGCTACAGTTACTTGATTTATTACATACATAAGTTATATCTTGGGCTACAGTTACGTGATTTATTACAAACTTAAGTTATATCTTGGGCTGTAGTTTCTTGATTTATTACATACATAAGTTATATCTTGGGCTACAGTTACGTGATTTGTTACATACATAAGTTATATCTTGGGCTACAGTTACTTGATTTGTTACATACATAAGTTATATTTTGGGCTACAGTTACTTGATTTATTACATACATAAGTTATATCTTGGGCTACAGTTACTTGATTTATTACATACATAAGTTATATCTTGGGCTACAGTTACGTGATTTATTACAAACTTAAGTTATATCTTGGGCTGTAGTTTCTTGATTTATTACATACATAAGTTATATCTTGGGCTACAATTACTTGATTTATTACATACATAAGTTATATCTTGGGCTACAGTTACTTGATTTATTACATACATAAGTTATATCTTGGGCTACAGTTACGTGATTTGTTACATACATAAGTTATATCTTGGGCTACAGTTACTTGATTTGTTACATATATAAGTTATATATTGGTGTACAGTTACGTGATTTATTACAAACTTAAGTTATGTCTTGGGCTACAGTACGTGATTTATTACAAACTTAAGTTATATCTTGGGCTACAGTTACGTGATTTATTACAAACTTAAGTTATATCTTGGGCTACAGTTACTTGATTAATTACATACATAAGTTATATCTTGGGCTACAGTTACGTGATTTATTACAAACTTAAGTTATATCTTGGGCTACAGTTAGTTGATTTATTACATACATAAGTTATATCTTGGGCTGTAGTTACGTGATTTATTACATACATAAGTTATATCATTTACTGGTGGAGTAAGAAATGATATTTGTATAACTTTTACTATTTTCTTCTGAGGAAGATTTTCATATTCATTTAGTGCTCATGTTTCTTGTTTTCATTACTTGACGTTTTGTATTCATACACGATTTGTAAAGCTATCAAATGATATATTAGATGTTACCAAAAATAAAGAATAACTGATGGTTTTTATTTGTTGTTAACCGCAAAGCTGCATTATGGGATATCTGTGTTGCGCCCATCGGCAATATGCAAATCCGATTTTTGAGAGATATAAGCCCTCAAATTTATCGTTGAACCGACGGAAGCCGCGAGACAAGTAAAGAAAGATGCGTGAAATAAATAATCCATATAGTCAGTAGATTCGCTGTCCACGTGACGAACTACGTCATAGTGAAGCCATTTGGATACGTTATGAGGAAAGTTGCTTTTAAACATTCCGGTTCAAACTGAGTTTTATGAAATAGGTGAGTTAAGTATAACAGATTTAACTGAAAGTAACCGAAGAATCCACTTTTCTCTTGGAGAGGTGGGGGTAGTTATGTTTCACCATAATAATTCTGAATGTACAAAATCCATTTATGTATCCTGTCACACTGAGGTTGAAAACATAGTAACGATAATGATGTTAACAGTATTGTTTGTTAAGTGTGGTTTTGATAACTGAATGTGGAGTGGATGTTAACAGTATTGTTTGTTAAGTGTGGTTCTGATAACTAAATGTAAAGTGGATGTTAACAGTATTGTTTGTTGAGTGTGGTTCTGATAACTAAATGTAGAGTGGATGTTAACAGTATTGTTTGTTAAGTGTGTTCTGATAACAATGTAGAATGGATGTTAACAGTATTGTTTGTTAAGTGTTCTGGTAACTGAATGTGGAGTGGATGTTAACAGTATTGTTTGTTAAGTGTGGTTCTGATAACTAAATGTAAAGTGGATGTTAACAGTATTGTTTGTTAAGTGTTCTGGTAACTGAATGTAGAGTGGATGTTAACAGTATTGTTTGTTGAGTGTGGTTCTGATAACAATGTCGAGTGGATGTTAACAGTATTGTTTGTTGAGTGTGGTTCTGATAACAATGTCGAGTGGATGTTAACAGTGTTGTTTGTTAAGTGTTGTTCTGGTAACTAAATGTGGAGTGGATGTTAACAGTATTGTTTGTTAAGTGTGGTTCTGATAACAATGTAGAGTGGATATTAACAGTATTGTTTGTTATGTGTGGTTCTGATAACAATGTCGAGTGGATATTAACAGTATTGTTTGTTGAGTGTTCTGGTAACTGAATGTAAAGTGGATGTTAACAGTGTTGTTTGTTAAGTGTTGTTCTGATAACTAAATGTAAAGTGGATGTTAACAGTATTGTTTGTTAAGTGTTCTGGTAACTAAATGTAAAGTGGATGTTAACAGTGTTGTTTGTTAAGAGTTGTTCTGATAACTAAATGTAAAGTGGATGTTAACAGTATTGTTTGTTAAGTGTTGTTCTGATAACTAAATGTAAAGTGGATGTTAACAGTATTGTTTGTTAAGTGTTGTTCTGGTAACTAAATGTAAAGTGGATGTTAACAGTATTGTTTGTTAAGTGTTCTGGTAACTAAATGTAAAGTGGATGTTAACAGTATTGTTTGTTAAGTGTTGTTCTGATAACTAAATGTAAAGTGGATGTTAACAGTATTGTTTGTTAAGTGTTGTTCTGGTAACTAAATGTAAAGTGGATGTTAACAGTAGAGTGGATTGTTTGTTAAGTGTTGTTCTGGTAACTAAATGTAAAGTGGATGTTAACAGTATTGTTTGTTAAGTGTTGTTCTGGTAACTAAATGTAAAGTGGATGTTAACAGTATTGTTTGTTAAGTGTTGTTCTGGTAACTAAATGTAAAGTGGATGTTAACAGTATTGTTTGTTAAGTGTTGTTCTGATAACTAAATGTAAAGTGGATGTTAACAGTATTGTTTGTTAAGTGTTCTGGTAACTAAATGTAAAGTGGATGTTAACAGTATTGTTTGTTAAGTGTTGTTCTGATAACTAAATGTAAAGTGGATGTTAACAGTATTGTTTGTTAAGTGTTCTGGTAACTAAATGTAAAGTGGATGTTAACAGTATTGTTTGTTAAGTGTTGTTCTGATAACTAAATGTAAAGTGGATGTTAACAGTATTGTTTGTTAAGTGTTGTTCTGGTAACTAAATGTAAAGTGGATGTTAACATTGTTTGTTAAGTGTTGTTCTGTTTGTTAACAGTGTTGTTTGTTAAGTGTTGTTCTGGTAACTAAATGTAAAGTGGATGTTAACAGTGTTGTTTGTTAAGTGTTGTTCTGATAACTAAATGTAAAGTGGATGTTAACAGTATTGTTTGTTAAGTGTTCTGGTAACTAAATGTAAAGTGGATGTTAACAGTATTGTTTGTTAAGTGTTGTTCTGGTAACTAAATGTAAAGTGGATGTTAACAGTATTGTTTGTTGAGTGTGTTCTGGTAACTAAATGTAAAGTGGATGTTAACAGTATTGTTTGTTAAGTGTTGTTCTGGTAACTAAATGTAAAGTGGATGTTAACAGTATTGTTTGTTAAGTGTTGTTCTGGTAACTAAATGTAGAGTGGATGTTAACAGTATTGTTTGTTAAGTGTTGTTCTGGTAACTAAATGTAAAGTGGATGTTAACAGTATTGTTTGTTAAGTGTGTTCTGGTAACTAAATGTAAAGTGGATGTTAACAGTATTGTTTGTTAAGTGTTGTTCTGGTAACTAAATGTAAAGTGGATGTTAACAGTATTGTTTGTTAAGTGTTGTTCTGGTAACTAAATGTAAAGTGGATGTTAACAGTATTGTTTGTTAAGTGTTGTTCTGATAACTAAATGTAAAGTGGATGTTAACAGTATTGTTTGTTAAGTGTTGTTCTGATAACTAAATGTAAAGTGGATGTTAACAGTATTGTTTGTTAAGTGTTGTTCTGGTAACTAAATGTAGAGTGGATGTTAACAGTATTGTTTGTTAAGTGTGTTCTGATAACTAAATGTAGAGTGGATGTTAACAGTATTGTTTGTTAAGTGTTCTGGTAACTGAATGTAGAGTGGATGTTAACAGTATTGTTTGTTAAGTGTTGTTCTGGTAACTAAATGTAGAGTGGATGTTAACAGTATTGTTTGTTAAGTGTTGTTCTGGTAACTAAATGTAGAGTGGATGTTAACAGTATTGTTTGTTAAGTGTTCTGGTAACTAAATGTAGAGTGGATGTTAACAGTATTGTTTGTTGAGTGTTGTTCTGATAACTAAATGTAAAGTGGATGTTAACAGTATTGTTTGTTAAGTGTGGTTCTGATAACTAAATGTAGAGTGGATGTTAACAGTATTGTTTGTTAAGTGTTGTTCTGGTAACTAAATGTGGAGTGGATGTTAACAGTATTGTTTGTTAAGTGTGGTTCTGATAACTAAATGTAGAGTGGATGTTAACAGTATTGTTTGTTAAGTGTGGTTCTGATAACTAAATGTAGAGTGGATGTTAACAGTATTGTTTGTTAAGTGTTCTGGTAACTAAATGTAAAGTGGATGTTAACAGTATTGTTTGTTAAGTGTTGTTCTGGTAACTAAATGTAAAGTGGATGTTAACAGTATTGTTTGTTAAGTGTTGTTCTGATAACTAAATGTAAAGTGGATGTTAACAGTATTGTTTGTTAAGTGTTCTGGTAACTGAATGTAAAGTGGATGTTAACAGTATTGTTTGTTAAGTGTGGTTCTGATAACTAAATGTAGAGTGGATGTTAACAGTATTGTTTGTTGAGTGTTCTGGTAACTAAATGTAAAGTGGATGTTAACAGTGTTGTTTGTTAAGTGTTGTTCTGGTAACTAAATGTAAAGTGGATGTTAACAGTGTTGTTTGTTGAGTGTGGTTCTGGTAACTGAATGTAAAGTGGATGTTAACAGTATTGTTTGTTAAGTGTTCTGGTAACTAAATGTAAAGTGGATGTTAACAGTATTGTTTGTTAAGTGTTGTTCTGGTAACTAAATGTAAAGTGGATGTTAACAGTGTTGTTTGTTGAGTGTGGTTCTGGTAACTGAATGTGGAGTGGATGTTAACAGTATTGTTTGTTAAGTGTGGTTCTGATAACAATGTCGTGTGGATATTAACAGTATTGTTTGTTGAGAGTTGTTCTGATAACTAAATGTAAAGTGGATGTTAACAGTATTGTTTGTTAAGTGTGGTTCTGATAACTAAATGTAAAGTGGATGTTAACAGTATTGTTTGTTAAGTGTTGTTCTGGTAACTAAATGTAGAGTGGATGTTAACAGTATTGTTTGTTAAGTGTGGTTCTGATAACTAAATGTAGAGTGGATGTTAACAGTATTGTTTGTTAAGTGTGGTTCTGATAACTAAATGTAGAGTGGATGTTAACAGTATTGTTTGTTAAGTGTTCTGGTAACTAAATGTAAAGTGGATGTTAACAGTATTGTTTGTTAAGTGTTGTTCTGGTAACTAAATGTAGAGTGGATGTTAACAGTATTGTTTGTTAAGTGTGGTTCTGATAACAATGTCGAGTGGATATTAACAGTATTGTTTGTTGAGTGTTCTGGTAACTAAATGTAAAGTGGATGTTAACAGTGTTGTTTGTTAAGTGTTGTTCTGGTAACTAAATGTAAAGTGGATGTTAACAGTATTGTTTGTTAAGTGTGTTCTGATAACTAAATGTAGAGTGGATGTTAACAGTATTGTTTGTTAAGTGTTCTGGTAACTAAATGTAAAGTGGATGTTAACAGTATTGTTTGTTAAGTGTTGTTCTGGTAACTAAATGTAAAGTGGATGTTAACAGTATTGTTTGTTAAGTGTTGTTCTGATAACTAAATGTAAAGTGGATGTTAACAGTATTGTTTGTTAAGTGTTCTGGTAACTAAATGTAGAGTGGATGTTAACAGTATTGTTTGTTAAGTGTTGTTCTGATAACTAAATGTAGAGTGGATGTTAACAGTATTGTTTGTTAAGTGTTCTGGTAACTAAATGTAAAGTGGATGTTAACAGTATTGTTTGTTAAGTGTTGTTCTGGTAACTAAATGTAAAGTGGATGTTAACAGTATTGTTTGTTAAGTGTTGTTCTGATAACTAAATGTAAAGTGGATGTTAACAGTATTGTTTGTTAAGTGTTGTTCTGGTAACTAAATGTAGAGTGGATGTTAACAGTATTGTTTGTTAAGTGTTGTTCTGATAACTAAATGTAGAGTGGATGTTAACAGTATTGTTTGTTAAGTGTTCTGGTAACTAAATGTAAAGTGGATGTTAACAGTATTGTTTGTTAAGTGTTGTTCTGGTAACTAAATGTAAAGTGGATGTTAACAGTATTGTTTGTTAAGTGTTGTTCTGATAACTAAATGTAAAGTGGATGTTAACAGTATTGTTTGTTAAGTGTTCTGGTAACTAAATGTAAAGTGGATGTTAACAGTATTGTTTGTTAAGTGTTCTGATAACTAAATGTAGAGTGGATGTTAACAGTATTGTTTGTTAAGTGTTCTGGTAACTAAATGTAAAGTGGATGTTAACAGTATTGTTTGTTAAGTGTTGTTCTGGTAACTAAATGTAAAGTGGATGTTAACAGTATTGTTTGTTAAGTGTGTTCTGGTAACTAAATGTAAAGTGGATGTTAACAGTATTGTTTGTTAAGTGTTCTGGTAACTAAATGTAAAGTGGATGTTAACAGTATTGTTTGTTAAGTGTTGTTCTGGTAACTAAATGTAAAGTGGATGTTAACAGTATTGTTTGTTAAGTGTTCTGGTAACTAAATGTGGAGTGGATGTTAACAGTATTGTTTGTTAAGTGTGGTTCTGATAACTAAATGTAGAGTGGATGCTAACAGTATTGTTTGTTAAGTGTGGTTCTGATAACTAAATGTAAAGTGGATGTTAACAGTATTGTTTGTTAAGTGTGGTTCTGATAACTAAATGTAAAGTGGATGTTAACAGTATTGTTTGTTAAGTGTTCTGGTAACTAAATGTAGAGTGGATGTTAACAGTATTGTTTGTTAAGTGTGTTCTGATAACTAAATGTAGAGTGGATGTTAACAGTATTGTTTGTTAAGTGTGGTTCTGATAACTAAATGTAGAGTGGATGTTAACAGTATTGTTTGTTAAGTGTTCTGGTAACTAAATGTAAAGTGGATGTTAACAGTATTGTTTGTTAAGTGTTGTTCTGGTAACTAAATGTAGAGTGGATGTTAACAGTATTGTTTGTTAAGTGTGGTTCTGATAACAATGTAGAGTGGATGTTAACAGTATTGTTTGTTAAGTGTTCTGGTAACTAAATGTAAAGTGGATGTTAACAGTATTGTTTGTTAAGTGTTGTTCTGGTAACTAAATGTAAAGTGGATGTTAACAGTATTGTTTGTTAAGTGTGGTTCTGATAACTAAATGTAGAGTGGATGTTAACAGTATTGTTTGTTAAGTGTTCTGGTAACTAAATGTAGAGTGGATGTTAACAGTATTGTTTGTTAAGTGTTGTTCTGATAACTAAATGTAAAGTGGATGTTAACAGTATTGTTTGTTAAGTGTTGTTCTGATAACTAAATGTAAAGTGGATGTTAACAGTATTGTTTGTGTGTTCTGGTAACTAAATGTAAAGTGGATGTTAACAGTATTGTTTGTTAAGTGTTGTTCTGATAACAATGTAGAGTGGATGTTAACAGTATTGTTTGTTAAGTGTTGTTCTGGTAACTAAATGTAAAGTGGATGTTAACAGTATTGTTTGTTAAGTGTTGTTCTGGTAACTAAATGTAGAGTGGATGTTAACAGTATTGTTTGTTAAGTGTTGTTCTGATAACTAAATGTAAAGTGGATGTTAACAGTATTGTTTGTTAAGTGTTCTGGTAACTAAATGTAAAGTGGATGTTAACAGTATTGTTTGTTAAGTGTTGTTCTGGTAACTAAATGTAGAGTGGATGTTAACAGTATTGTTTGTTAAGTGTGGTTCTGATAACTAAATGTAGAGTGGATGTTAACAGTATTGTTTGTTAAGTGTTCTGGTAACTAAATGTAAAGTGGATGTTAACAGTATTGTTTGTTAAGTGTTGTTCTGGTAACTAAATGTAGAGTGGATGTTAACAGTATTGTTTGTTAAGTGTGGTTCTGATAACTAAATGTAGAGTGGATGTTAACAGTATTGTTTGTTAAGTGTTCTGGTAACTAAATGTAAAGTGGATGTTAACAGTATTGTTTGTTAAGTGTTGTTCTGGTAACTAAATGTAGAGTGGATGTTAACAGTATTGTTTGTTAAGTGTTGTTCTGGTAACTAAATGTAGAGTGGATGTTAACAGTATTGTTTGTTAAGTGTTGTTCTGATAACAATGTAGAGTGGATGTTAACAGTATTGTTTGTTAAGTGTGTTCTGATAACTAAATGTAAAGTGGATGTTAACAGTATTGTTTGTTAAGTGTGTTCTGGTAACTAAATGTAAAGTGGATGTTAACAGTATTGTTTGTTAAGTGTTGTTCTGATAACTAAATGTAAAGTGGATGTTAACAGTATTGTTTGTTAAGTGTGTTCTGATAACTAAATGTAAAGTGGATGTTAACAGTATTGTTTGTTAAGTGTGTTCTGGTAACTAAATGTAAAGTGGATGTTAACAGTATTGTTTGTTAAGTGTGTTCTGGTAACTAAATGTAAAGTGGATGTTAACAGTATTGTTTGTTAAGTGTGTTCTGGTAACTAAATGTAAAGTGGATGTTAACAGTATTGTTTGTTAAATGTGTTCTGGTAACTAAATGTAAAGTGGATGTTAACAGTATTGTTTGTTAAGTGTTGTTCTGGTAACTAAATGTAGAGTGGATGTTAACAGTATTGTTTGTTAAGTGTTGTTCTGATAACTAAATGTAAAGTGGATGTTAACAGTATTGTTTGTTAAGTGTGTTCTGATAACTAAATGTAAAGTGGATGTTAACAGTATTGTTTGTTAAGTGTTGTTCTGGTAACTAAATGTAAAGTGGATGTTAACAGTATTGTTTGTTAAGTGTTGTTCTGATAACTAAATGTAAAGTGGATGTTAACAGTATTGTTTGTTAAGTGTTCTGGTAACTAAATGTAAAGTGGATGTTAACAGTATTGTTTGTTAAGTGTTGTTCTGGTAACTAAATGTAGAGTGGATGTTAACAGTATTGTTTGTTAAGTGTTGTTCTGATAACTAAATGTAGAGTGGATGTTAACAGTATTGTTTGTTAAGTGTTCTGGTAACTGAATGTAGAGTGGATGTTAACAGTATTGTTTGTTAAGTGTTGTTCTGATAACTAAATGTAAAGTGGATGTTAACAGTATTGTTTGTTAAGTGTGGTTCTGATAACTAAATGTAAAGTGGATGTTAACAGTATTGTTTGTTAAGTGTTGTTCTGGTAACTGAATGTAGAGTGGATGTTAACAGTATTGTTTGTTAAGTGTGGTTCTGATAACTAAATGTAGTGGTGGATGTTAACAGTATTGTTTGTTAAGTGTGTTCTGATAACTAAATGTAGAGTGGATGTTAACAGTATTGTTTGTTAAGTGTTCTGATAACTAAATGTAAAGTGGATGTTAACAGTATTGTTTGTTAAGTGTTGTTCTGGTAACTAAATGTAGAGTGGATGTTAACAGTATTGTTTGTTAAGTGTTGTTCTGATAACTAAATGTAGAGTGGATGTTAACAGTATTGTTTGTTAAGTGTGGTTCTGATAACTAAATGTAGAGTGGATGTTAACAGTATTGTTTGTTAAGTGTTCTGGTAACTAAATGTAAAGTGGATGTTAACAGTATTGTTTGTTAAGTGTTGTTCTGGTAACTAAATGTAGAGTGGATGTTAACAGTATTGTTTGTTAAGTGTTGTTCTGATAACTAAATGTAGAGTGGATGTTAACAGTATTGTTTGTTAAGTGTTCTGGTAACTAAATGTAAAGTGGATGTTAACAGTATTGTTTGTTAAGTGTTGTTCTGGTAACTAAATGTAGAGTGGATGTTAACAGTATTGTTTGTTAAGTGTGTTCTGATAACTAAATGTAGAGTGGATGTTAACAGTATTGTTTGTTAAGTGTGTTCTGGTAACTAAATGTAAAGTGGATGTTAACAGTATTGTTTGTTAAGTGTTGTTCTGGTAACTAAATGTAAAGTGGATGTTAACAGTATTGTTTGTTAAGTGTTGTTCTGATAACTAAATGTAAAGTGGATGTTAACAGTATTGTTTGTTAAGTGTTCTGGTAACTAAATGTAAAGTGGATGTTAACAGTATTGTTTGTTAAGTGTTGTTCTGATAACTAAATGTAGAGTGGATGTTAACAGTATTGTTTGTTAAGTGTTCTGGTAACTAAATGTAAAGTGGATGTTAACAGTATTGTTTGTTAAGTGTTGTTCTGGTAACTAAATGTAAAGTGGATGTTAACAGTATTGTTTGTTAAGTGTTGTTCTGATAACTAAATGTAAAGTGGATGTTAACAGTATTGTTTGTTAAGTGTTCTGATAACTAAATGTAAAGTGGATGTTAACAGTATTGTTTGTTAAGTGTTGTTCTGGTAACTAAATGTAGAGTGGATGTTAACAGTATTGTTTGTTAAGTGTGGTTCTGATAACTAAATGTAGAGTGGATGTTAACAGTATTGTTTGTTGAGTGTTCTGGTAACTAAATGTAAAGTGGATGTTAACAGTATTGTTTGTTAAGTGTTGTTCTGGTAACTAAATGTAGAGTGGATGTTAACAGTATTGTTTGTTAAGTGTTCTGATAACTAAATGTAGAGTGGATGTTAACAGTATTGTTTGTTAAGTGTTCTGGTAACTAAATGTAAAGTGGATGTTAACAGTATTGTTTGTTAAGTGTTCTGGTAACTAAATGTAAAGTGGATGTTAACAGTATTGTTTGTTAAGTGTTGTTCTGGTAACTAAATGTAGAGTGGATGTTAACAGTATTGTTTGTTAAGTGTTGTTCTGATAACTAAATGTAGAGTGGATGTTAACAGTATTGTTTGTTAAGTGTGTTCTGATAACTAAATGTAACAAGTGGATGTTAACAGTATTGTTTGTTAAGTTTGTAAGTGTGTTCTGGTAACTAAATGTAGAGTGGATGTTAACAGTATTGTTTGTTAAGTGTGGTTCTGATAACTAAATGTAGAATGGATGCTAACAGTATTGTTTGTTAAGTGTGTTCTGATAACTAAATGTAAAGTGGATGTTAACAGTGTTGTTTGTTAAGTGTTCTGGTAACTGAATGTGAAGTGGATGTTAACAGTATTGTTTGTTAAGTGTTGTTCTGTAACTAAATGTAGAGTGGATGTTAACAGTATTGTTTGTTAAGTGTGGTTCTGATAACTAAATGTAGAGTGGATGTTAACAGTATTGTTTGTTAAGTGTTCTGGTAACTAAATGTAAAGTGGATGTTAACAGTATTGTTTGTTAAGTGTGTTCTGGTAACTAAATGTAAAGTGGATGTTAACAGTATTGTTTGTTAAGTGTTGTTCTGGTAACTAAATGTAGAGTGGATGTTAACAGTATTGTTTGTTAAGTGTTGTTCTGATAACTAAATGTAGAGTGGATGTTAACAGTATTGTTTGTTAAGTGTTGTTCTGATAACTAAATGTAAAGTGGATGTTAACAGTATTGTTTGTTAAGTGTTGTTCTGGTAACTAAATGTAAAGTGGATGTTAACAGTATTGTTTGTTAAGTGTTGTTCTGATAACTAAATGTAGAGTGGATGTTAACAGTATTGTTTGTTAAGTGTTCTGGTAACTAAATGTAAAGTGGATGTTAACAGTATTGTTTGTTAAGTGTTGTTCTGGTAACTAAATGTAAAGTGGATGTTAACAGTATTGTTTGTTAAGTGTTGTTCTGGTAACTAAATGTAAAGTGGATGTTAACAGTATTGTTTGTTAAGTGTTGTTCTGGTAACTAAATGTAAAGTGGATGTTAACAGTATTGTTTGTTAAGTGTTGTTCTGGTAACTAAATGTAAAGTGGATGTTAACAGTATTGTTTGTTAAGTGTTGTTCTGATAACTAAATGTAACAGTGGATGTTAACAGTATTGTTTGTTAACAGTGTTGTTCTGGTAACTAAATGTAAAGTGGATGTTAACAGTATTGTTTGTTAAGTGTTGTTCTGATAACTAAATGTAAAGTGGATGTTAACAGTATTGTTTGTTAAGTGTTCTGGTAACTAAATGTAAAGTGGATGTTAACAGTATTGTTTGTTAAGTGTTGTTCTGGTAACTAAATGTAGAGTGGATGTTAACAGTATTGTTTGTTAAGTGTTGTTCTGGTAACTAAATGTAGAGTGGATGTTAACAGTATTGTTTGTTAAGTGTTCTGGTAACTAAATGTAGAGTGGATGTTAACAGTATTGTTTGTTAAGTGTTCTGATAACTAAATGTAAAGTGGATGTTAACAGTATTGTTTGTTAAGTGTTGTTCTGATAACTAAATGTAAAGTGGATGTTAACAGTATTGTTTGTTAAGTGTTGTTCTGGTAACTAAATGTAGAGTGGATGTTAACAGTATTGTTTGTTAAGTGTGTTCTGATAACTAAATGTAGAGTGGATGTTAACAGTATTGTTTGTTAAGTGTGTTCTGATAACTAAATGTAGAGTGGATGTTAACAGTATTGTTTGTTAAGTGTTCTGGTAACTAAATGTAAAGTGGATGTTAACAGTATTGTTTGTTAAGTGTTGTTCTGGTAACTAAATGTAGAGTGGATGTTAACAGTATTGTTTGTTAAGTGTTCTGATAACTAAATGTAGAGTGGATGTTAACAGTATTGTTTGTTAAGTGTGTTCTGATAACTAAATGTAGAGTGGATGTTAACAGTATTGTTTGTTAAGTGTTCTGGTAACTGAATGTGGAGTGGATGTTAACAGTATTGTTTGTTAAGTGTTGTTCTGGTAACTGAATGTGGAGTGGATGCTAACAGTATTGTTTGTTAAGTGTTCTGATAACTAAATGTAGAGTGGATGTTAACAGTATTGTTTGTTAAGTGTTCTGGTAACTAAATGTAAAGTGGATGTTAACAGTATTGTTTGTTAAGTGTTGTTCTGGTAACTAAATGTAGAGTGGATGTTAACAGTATTGTTTGTTAAGTGTTCTGGTAACTAAATGTAAAGTGGATGTTAACAGTATTGTTTGTTAAGTGTTGTTCTGGTAACTAAATGTAAAGTGGATGTTAACAGTATTGTTTGTTAAGTGTGTTCTGGATAACTAAATGTACTAAATGTAAAGTGGATGTTAACAGTATTGTTTGTTAAGTGTTCTGGTAACTAAATGTAAAGTGGATGTTAACAGTATTGTTTGTTAAGTGTTGTTCTGGTAACTAAATGTAAAGTGGATGTTAACAGTATTGTTTGTTAAGTGTTCTGGTAACTAAATGTAGAGTGGATGTTAACAGTATTGTTTGTTGAGAGTGTTCTGATAACTAAATGTAGAGTGGATGTTAACAGTATTGTTTGTTAAGTGTTCTGATAACTAAATGTAAAGTGGATGTTAACAGTATTGTTTGATGTGTTCTGATAACTAAATGTAAAGTGGATGTTAACAGTATTGTTTGTTAAGTGTGTTCTGGTAACTAAATGTAGAGTGGATGTTAACAGTATTGTTTGTTAAGTGTGTTCTGATAACTAAATGTAGAGTGGATGTTAACAGTATTGTTTGTTAAGTGTTCTGATAACTAAATGTAGAGTGGATGTTAACAGTATTGTTTGTTAAGTGTTCTGGTAACTGGTAACTAAATGTAAAGTGGATGTTAACAGTATTGTTTGTTAAGTGTCGTTCTGGTAACTAAATGTTGAGTGGATGTTAACAGTATTGTTTGTTAAGTGTTGTTCTGATAACTAAATGTAGAGTGGATGTTAACAGTATTGTTTGTTAAGTGTTCTGGTAACTAAATGTAAAGTGGATGTTAACAGTATTGTTTGTTAAGTGTTGTTCTGGTAACTAAATGTAGAGTGGATGTTAACAGTATTGTTTGTTAAGTGTTCTGATAACTAAATGTAAAGTGGATGTTAACAGTATTGTTTGTTAAGTGGTCTGGTAACTAAATGTAAAGTGGATGTTAACAGTATTGTTTGTTAAGTGTTCTGATAACTAAATGTAAAGTGGATGTTAACAGTATTGTTTGTTAAGTGTTCTGGTAACTAAATGTAAAGTGGATGTTAACAGTATTGTTTGTTAAGTGTTGTTCTGATAACTAAATGTAGAGTGGATGTTAACAGTATTGTTTGTTAAGTGTTCTGGTAACTAAATGTAAAGTGGATGTTAACAGTATTGTTTGTTAAGTGTTGTTCTGGTAACTAAATGTAAAGTGGATGTTAACAGTATTGTTTGTTAAGTGTTGTTCTGATAACTAAATGTAAAGTGGATGTTAACAGTATTGTTTGTTAAGTGTTCTGGTAACTGAATGTGGAGTGGATGTTAACAGTATTGTTTGTTAAGTGTTGTTCTGGTAACTAAATGTAGAGTGGATGTTAACAGTATTGTTTGTTAAGTGTGGTTCTGATAACTAAATGTAGAGTGGATGTTAACAGTATTGTTTGTTAAGTGTTCTGATAACTAAATGTAAAGTGGATGTTAACAGTATTGTTTGTTAAGTGTTGTTCTGGTAACTAAATGTAGAGTGGATGTTAACAGTATTGTTTGTTAAGTGTTGTTCTGATAACTAAATGTAGAGTGGATGTTAACAGTATTGTTTGTTAAGTGTTCTGGTAACTAAATGTAAAGTGGATGTTAACAGTATTGTTTGTTAAGTGTTGTTCTGGTAACTAAATGTAGAGTGGATGTTAACAGTATTGTTTGTTAAGTGTGTTCTGATAACTAAATGTAGAGTGGATGTTAACAGTATTGTTTGTTAAGTGTTCTGATAACTAAATGTAGAGTGGATGTTAACAGTATTGTTTGTTAAGTGTTCTGGTAACTAAATGTAAAGTGGATGTTAACAGTATTGTTTGTTAAGTGTTGTTCTGGTAACTAAATGTAAAGTGGATGTTAACAGTATTGTTTGTTAAGTGTGGTTCTGATAACTAAATGTAAAGTGGATGTTAACAGTATTGTTTGTTAAGTGTTCTGGTAACTGAATGTGGAGTGGATGTTAACAGTATTGTTTGTTAAGTGTGGTTCTGATAACTAAATGTAGAGTGGATGTTAACAGTATTGTTTGTTAAGTGTTCTGGTAACTAAATGTAAAGTGGATGTTAACAGTATTGTTTGTTAAGTGTTGTTCTGGTAACTAAATGTAAAGTGGATGTTAACAGTATTGTTTGTTAAGTGTGTTCTGATAACTAAATGTAGAGTGGATGTTAACAGTATTGTTTGTTAAGTGGTCTGGTAACTAAATGTAAAGTGGATGTTAACAGTATTGTTTGTTAAGTGTTCTGATAACTAAATGTAAAGTGGATGTTAACAGTATTGTTTGTTAAGTGTTCTGGTAACTAAATGTAAAGTGGATGTTAACAGTATTGTTTGTTAAGTGTGGTTCTGGTAACTAAATGTAAAGTGGATGTTAACAGTATTGTTTGTTAAGTGTTGTTCTGATAACTAAATGTAGAGTGGATGTTAACAGTATTGTTTGTTAAGTGTTCTGGTAACTGAATGTGGAGTGGATGTTAACAGTATTGTTTGTTAAGTGTTGTTCTGGTAACTGAATGTGGAGTGGATGCTAACAGTATTGTTTGTTAAGTGTTCTGATAACTAAATGTAAAGTGGATGTTAACAGTATTGTTTGTTAAGTGTTCTGGTAACTAAATGTAAAGTGGATGTTAACAGTATTGTTTGTTAAGTGTTGTTCTGGTAACTAAATGTAGAGTGGATGTTAACAGTATTGTTTGTTAAGTGTTGTTCTGATAACTAAATGTAGAGTGGATGTTAACAGTATTGTTTGTTAAGTGTTCTGGTAACTAAATGTAAAGTGGATGTTAACAGTATTGTTTGTTAAGTGTTCTGGTAACTAAATGTAAAGTGGATGTTAACAGTATTGTTTGTTAAGTGTGTTCTGGTAACTAAATGTAGAGTGGATGTTAACAGTATTGTTTGTTAAGTGTGTTCTGATAACTAAATGTAGAGTGGATGTTAACAGTATTGTTTGTTAAGTGTTCTGGTAACTAAATGTAAAGTGGATGTTAACAGTATTGTTTGTTAAGTGTGTTCTGGTAACTAAATGTAGAGTGGATGTTAACAGTATTGTTTGTTAAGTGTTCTGGTAACTGAATGTGGAGTGGATGTTAACAGTATTGTTTGTTAAGTGTTGTTCTGGTAACTGAATGTGGAGTGGATGTTAACAGTATTGTTTGTTAAGTGTTCTGATAACTAAATGTAGAGTGGATGTTAACAGTATTGTTTGTTAAGTGTTCTGGTAACTGAATGTGGAGTGGATGTTAACAGTATTGTTTGTTAAGTGTTGTTCTGGTAACTGAATGTAGAGTGGATGTTAACAGTATTGTTTGTTAAGTGTTGTTCTGATAACAATGTAGAGTGGATGTTAACAGTATTGTTTGTTAAGTGTTCTGGTAACTGAATGTGGAGTGGATGTTAACAGTATTGTTTGTTAAGTGTGTTCTGGTAACTAAATGTAGAGTGGATGTTAACAGTATTGTTTGTTAAGTGTGTTCTGATAACTAAATGTAGAGTGGATGTTAACATTGTTTGTTATTGTTCTGTTAACTAAATGTAGAGTGGATGTTAACAGTATTGTTTGTTAAGTGGATGTTAACAGTATTGTTTGTTAAGTTTGTTCTGATAACTAAATGTAAAGTGGATGTTAACAGTATTGTTTGTTAAGTGTTGTTCTGGTAACTAAATGTAGAGTGGATGTTAACAGTATTGTTTGTTAAGTGTTGTTCTGATAACAATGTAGAGTGGATGTTAACAGTATTGTTTGTTAAGTGTTCTGATAACTAAATGTAGAGTGGATGTTAACAGTATTGTTTGTTGAGTGTGTTCTGATAACTAAATGTAGAGTGGATGTTAACAGTATTGTTTGTTAAGTGTTCTGGTAACTAAATGTAGAGTGGATGTTAACAGTATTGTTTGTTAAGTGTTCTGATAACTAAATGTAAAGTGGATGTTAACAGTATTGTTTGTTAAGTGTTCTGATAACTAAATGTAAAGTGGATGTTAACAGTATTGTTTGTTAAGTGTTGTTCTGGTAACTAAATGTAAAGTGGATGTTAACAGTATTGTTTGTTAAGTGTTGTTCTGATAACTAAATGTAAAGTGGATGTTAACAGTATTGTTTGTTAAGTGTTCTGGTAACTAAATGTAAAGTGGATGTTAACAGTATTGTTTGTTAAGTGTTGTTCTGGTAACTAAATGTAAAGTGGATGCTAACAGTATTGTTTGTTAAGTGTTGTTCTGATAACAATGTAGAGTGGATGTTAACAGTATTGTTTGTTAAGTGTTCTGATAACTAAATGTAGAGTGGATGTTAACAGTATTGTTTGTTAAGTGTGTTCTGGTAACTGAATGTAGAGTGGATGTTAACAGTATTGTTTGTTAAGTGTGGTTCTGATAACAATGTAGAGTGGATGTTAACAGTATTGTTTGTTAAGTGTTGTTCTGATAACTAAATGTAGAGTGGATGTTAACAGTATTGTTTGTTAAGTGTTCTGGTAACTAAATGTAAAGTGGATGTTAACAGTATTGTTTGTTAAGTGTTCTGGTAACTAAATGTAGAGTGGATGTTAACAGTATTGTTTGTTAAGTGTGTTCTGATAACTAAATGTAGAGTGGATGTTAACAGTATTGTTTGTTAAGTGTTCTGGTAACTGAATGTGAAGTGGATGTTAACAGTATTGTTTGTTAAGTGTTCTGGTAACTGAATGTGGAGTGGATGTTAACAGTATTGTTTGTTAAGTGTTGTTCTGGTAACTAAATGTAGAGTGGATGTTAACAGTATTGTTTGTTAAGTGTGTTCTGATAACAATGTAGAGTGGATGTTAACAGTATTGTTTGTTAAGTGTTCTGATAACTAAATGTAAAGTGGATGTTAACAGTATTGTTTGTTAACAGTTCTGGTAACTAAATGTAAAGTGGATGTTAACAGTATTGTTTGTTAAGTGTTGTTCTGATAACTAAATGTAGAGTGGATGTTAACAGTATTGTTTGTTAAGTGTGGTTCTGATAACTAAATGTAGAGTGGATGTTAACAGTATTGTTTGTTAAGTGTTGTTCTGATAACTAAATGTAAAGTGGATGTTAACAGTGTTGTTTGTTAAGTGTTCTGGTAACTGAATGTAAAGTGGATGTTAACAGTATTGTTTGTTAAGTGTGTTCTGATAACTAAATGTAGAGTGGATGTTAACAGTATTGTTTGTTAAGTGTGGATGTTAACAGTATTGTTTGTTAACTATAATGTGTAGAGTGGATGTTAACAGTATTGTTTGTTTGTTCTGGTAACTAAATGTAGAGTGGATGTTAACAGTATTGTTTGTTAAGTGTTGTTCTGATAACTAAATGTAGAGTGGATGTTAACAGTATTGTTTGTTAAGTGTTCTGGTAACTAAATGTAAAGTGGATGTTAACAGTATTGTTTGTTAAGTGTGTTCTGATAACTAAATGTGGAGTGGATGCTAACAGTATTGTTTGTTAAGTGTTCTGATAACTAAATGTAAAGTGGATGTTAACAGTATTGTTTGTTAAGTGTTGTTCTGGTAACTAAATGTAAAGTGGATGCTAACAGTATTGTTTGTTAGTGTTGTTCAGTAATAAATGTAGAGTGGATGTTAACAGTATTGTTTGTTAAGTGTTGTTCTGATAACTAAATGTAGAGTGGATGTTAACAGTATTGTTTGTTAAGTGTTCTGTAACTAAATGTAAAGTGGATGTTAACAGTATTGTTTGTTAAGTGTGTTCTGGTAACTAAATGTAGAGTGGATGTTAACAGTATTGTTTGTTAAGTGTGTTCTGATAACTAAATGTAGAGTGGATGTTAACAGTATTGTTTGTTGAGTGTGGTTCTGATAACTAAATGTAGAGTGGATGTTAACAGTATTGTTTGTTAAGTGTTCTGATAACTAAATGTAGAGTGGATGTTAACAGTATTGTTTGTTAAGTGTTCTGGTAACTGAATGTAGAGTGGATGTTAACAGTATTGTTTGTTGAGTGTGTTCTGGTAACTAAATGTAGAGTGGATGTTAACAGTATTGTTTGTTAAGTGTTCTGATAACTAAATGTAGAGTGGATGTTAACAGTATTGTTTGTTAAGTGTTCTGGTAACTAAATGTAAAGTGGATGTTAACAGTATTGTTTGTTAAGTGTGTTCTGGTAACTAAATGTAGAGTGGATGTTAACAGTATTGTTTGTTAAGTGTTCTGATAACTAAATGTAGAGTGGATGTTAACAGTATTGTTTGTTGAGTGTGTTCTGATAACTAAATGTAGAGTGGATGTTAACAGTATTGTTTGTTAAGTGTTCTGGTAACTGAATGTAGAGTGGATGTTAACAGTATTGTTTGTTAAGTGTTGTTCTGATAACTAAATGTAAAGTGGATGTTAACAGTATTGTTTGTTAAGTGTTGTTCTGATAACTAAATGTAAAGTGGATGTTAACAGTATTGTTTGTTAAGTGTTGTTCTGATAACTAAATGTAAAGTGGATGTTAACAGTATTGTTTGTTAAGTGTTCTGGTAACTGAATGTGGAGTGGATGTTAACAGTATTGTTTGTTAAGTGTGGTTCTGATAACTAAATGTAGAGTGGATGTTAACAGTATTGTTTGTTAAGTGTGTTCTGATAACTAAATGTAAAGTGGATGTTAACAGTATTGTTTGTTAAGTGTGTTTCTGATAACTAAATGTAAAGTGGATGTTAACAGTTTTGTTTGTTAAGTGTTCTGGTAACTGAATGTGGAGTGGATGTTAACAGTATTGTTTGTTAAGTGTGTTCTGATAACTAAATGTAGAGTGGATGTTAACAGTATTGTTTGTTAAGTGTTCTGATAACTAAATGTAAAGTGGATGTTAACAGTATTGTTTGTTAAGTGTTCTGGTAACTGAATGTGGAGTGGATGTTAACAGTATTGTTTGTTAAGTGTTCTGGTAACTGAATGTGGAGTGGATGTTAACAGTATTGTTTGTTAAGTGTGGTTCTGATAACTAAATGTAGAGTGGATGCTAACAGTATTGTTTGTTAAGTGTGGTTCTGATAACTAAATGTAAAGTGGATGTTAACAGTGTTGTTTGTTAAGTGTTCTGGTAACTGAATGTGGAGTGGATGTTAACAGTATTGTTTGTTAAGTGTGGTTCTGATAACTAAATGTAGAGTGGATGTTAACAGTATTGTTTGTTAAGTGTGTTCTGATAACAATGTAGAGTGGATGTTAACAGTATTGTTTGTTAAGTGTTCTGATAACTAAATGTAAAGTGGATGTTAACAGTATTGTTTGTTAAGTGTTCTGGTAACTGAATGTAGAGTGGATGTTAACAGTATTGTTTGTTAAGTGTTCTGATAACTAAATGTAGAGTGGATGTTAACAGTATTGTTTGTTAAGTGTGTTCTGATAACTAAATGTAAAGTGGATGTTAACAGTATTGTTTGTTAAGTGTTCTGATAACTAAATGTAAAGTGGATGTTAACAGTATTGTTTGTTAAGTGTGTTCTGGTAACTAAATGTAAAGTGGATGTTAACAGTATTGTTTGTTTAAGTGTTCTGGTAACTAAATGTAGAGTGGATGTTAACAGTATTGTTTGTTAAGTGTGTTCTGATAACTAAATGTAGAGTGGATGTTAACAGTATTGTTTGTTAAGTGTTCTGATAACTAAATGTAGAGTGGATGTTAACAGTATTGTTTGTTGAGTGTGTTTCTGGTAACTAAATGTAGAGTGGATGTTAACAGTATTGTTTGTTAAAGTTGTTCTGATAACTAAATGTAGAGTGGATGTTAACAGTATTGTTTGTTAAGTGTTCTGGTAACTGAATGTGGAGTGGATGTTAACAGTATTGTTTGTTAAGTGTTGTTCTGATAACTAAATGTAGAGTGGATGTTAACAGTATTGTTTGTTAAGTGTGGTTCTGATAACTAAATGTAGAGTGGATGTTAACAGTATTGTTTGTTAAGTGTTCTGGTAACTGAATGTGGAGTGGATGTTAACAGTATTGTTTGTTAAGTTGTTCTGGTAACTAAATGTAAAGTGGATGTTAACAGTATTGTTTGTTAAGTGTGTTCTGATAACTAAATGTAAAGTGGATGTTAACAGTGTTGTTTGTTAAGTGTTCTGGTAACTGAATGTGGAGTGGATGTTAACAGTATTGTTTGTTAAGTGTTGTTCTGGTAACTAAATGTAGAGTGGATGTTAACAGTATTGTTTGTTAAGTGTTGTTCTGATAACAATGTAGAGTGGATGTTAACAGTATTGTTTGTTAAGTGTTCTGATAACTAAATGTAAAGTGGATGTTAACAGTATTGTTTGTTAAGTGTTCTGGTAACTGAATGTAGAGTGGATGTTAACAGTATTGTTTGTTAAGTGTTGTTCTGATAACTAAATGTAGAGTGGATGTTAACAGTATTGTTTGTTAAGTGTTCTGATAACTAAATGTAGAGTGGATGTTAACAGTATTGTTTGTTAAGTGTTCTGGTAACTGAATGTAGAGTGGATGTTAACAGTATTGTTTGTTAAGTGTTGTTCTGATAACTGAATGTAGAGTGGATGTTAACAGTATTGTTTGTTAAGTGTTCTGATAACTAAATGTAAAGTGGATGTTAACAGTATTGTTTGTTAAGTGTTCTGATAACTAAATGTAGAGTGGATGTTAACAGTATTGTTTGTTAAGTGTTGTTCTGATAACTAAATGTAAAGTGGATGTTAACAGTATTGTTTGTTAAGTGTTCTGATAACTAAATGTAAAGTGGATGTTAACAGTATTGTTTGTTAAGTGTTCTGGTAACTGAATGTGGAGTGGATGTTAACAGTATTGTTTGTTAAGTGTTCTGATAACTAAATGTAGAGTGGATGTTAACAGTATTGTTTGTTAAGTGTGGTTCTGATAACTAAATGTAGAGTGGATGTTAACAGTATTGTTTGTTAAGTGTTCTGATAACTAAATGTAGAGTGGATGTTAACAGTATTGTTTGTTGAGAGTGGTTCTGATAACTAAATGTAGAGTGGATGTTAACAGTATTGTTTGTTAAGTGTTCTGGTAACTGAATGTAGAGTGGATGTTAACAGTATTGTTTGTTAAGTGTTCTGGTAACTGAATGTGGAGTGGATGTTAACAGTATTGTTTGTTAAGTGTTCTGATAACTAAATGTAGAGTGGATGTTAACAGTATTGTTTGTTAAGTGTTGTTCTGGTAACTAAATGTAGAGTGGATGTTAACAGTATTGTTTGTTAAGTGTTGTTCTGATAACTAAATGTAGAGTGGATGTTAACAGTATTGTTTGTTAAGTGTTCTGATAACTAAATGTAAAGTGGATGTTAACAGTATTGTTTGTTAAGTGTTCTGATAACTAAATGTAAAGTGGATGTTAACAGTATTGTTTGTTAAGTGTTCTGGTAACTAAATGTAGAGTGGATGTTAACAGTATTGTTTGTTAAGTGTTGTTCTGATAACTAAATGTAGAGTGGATGTTAACAGTATTGTTTGTTAAGTGTTCTGATAACTAAATGTAGAGTGGATGTTAACAGTATTGTTTGTTAAGTGTTCTGATAACTAAATGTAAAGTGGATGTTAACAGTATTGTTTGTTAAGTGTGGTTCTGATAACTAAATGTAGAGTGGATGTTAACAGTATTGTTTGTTAAGTGTGTTCTGGTAACTAAATGTAAAGTGGATGTTAACAGTATTGTTTGTTAAGTGTTGTTCTGATAACAATGTAGAGTGGATGTTAACAGTATTGTTTGTTAAGTGTTCTGGTAACTGAATGTGGAGTGGATGTTAACAGTATTGTTTGTTAAGTGTTCTGATAACTAAATGTAAAGTGGATGTTAACAGTATTGTTTGTTAAGTGTTGTTCTGGTAACTAAATGTAAAGTGGATGCTAACAGTATTGTTTGTTAAGTGTTGTTCTGATAACAATGTAGAGTGGATGTTAACAGTATTGTTTGTTAAGTGTTCTGATAACTAAATGTAGAGTGGATGTTAACAGTATTGTTTGTTAAGTGTTCTGATAACTAAATGTAGAGTGGATGTTAACAGTATTGTTTGTTAAGTGTTCTGGTAACTGAATGTGGAGTGGATGTTAACAGTATTGTTTGTTAAGTGTGTTCTGGTAACTAAATGTAGAGTGGATGTTAACAGTATTGTTTGTTAAGTGTTGTTCTGATAACAATGTAGAGTGGATGTTAACAGTATTGTTTGTTAAGTGTTCTGATAACTAAATGTAGAGTGGATGTTAACAGTATTGTTTGTTAAGTGTTCTGGTAACTGAATGTAGAGTGGATGTTAACAGTATTGTTTGTTGAGTGTGGTTCTGATAACTAAATGTAGAGTGGATGTTAACAGTATTATTGTTTGTTAACTAAATGTAGAGTGTTCTGGTAACTAAATGTAAAGTGGATGTTAACAGTATTGTTTGTTAAGTGTTCTGGTAACTAAATGTAGAGTGGATGTTAACAGTATTGTTTGTTAAGTGTTGTTCTGTAACTAAATGTAAAGTGGATGTTAACAGTATTGTTTGTTAAGTGTGTTCTGATAACTAAATGTAGAGTGGATGTTAACAGTATTGTTTGTTAAGTGTTCTGATAACTAAATGTAGAGTGGATGTTAACAGTATTGTTTGTTAAGTGTTCTGGTAACTGAATGTGGAGTGGATGTTAACAGTATTGTTTGTTAAGTGTTGTTCTGATAACAATGTAGAGTGGATGTTAACAGTATTGTTTGTTAAGTGTTCTGATAACTAAATGTAGAGTGGATGTTAACAGTATTGTTTGTTAAGTGTTCTGATAACTAAATGTAGAGTGGATGTTAACAGTATTGTTTGTTAAGTGTTCTGATAACTAAATGTAGAGTGGATGTTAACAGTATTGTTTGTTAAGTGTTCTGGTAACTGAATGTAGAGTGGATGTTAACAGTATTGTTTGTTGAGTGTGGTTCTGATAACTAAATGTAGAGTGGATGTTAACAGTATTGTTTGTTAAGTGTTCTGGTAACTGAATGTGGAGTGGATGTTAACAGTATTGTTTGTTAAGTGTTGTTCTGATAACTAAATGTAGAGTGGATGTTAACAGTATTGTTTGTTAAGTGTTCTGATAACTAAATGTAGAGTGGATGTTAACAGTATTGTTTGTTAAGTGTTCTGGTAACTGAATGTGGAGTGGATGTTAACAGTATTGTTTGTTAAGTGTTGTTCTGATAACAATGTAGAGTGGATGTTAACAGTATTGTTTGTTAATTGTTTGTGTTCTGATAACTAAATGTAAAGTGGATGTTAACAGTATTGTTTGTTAAGTGTGTTCTGATAACTAAATGTAGAGTGGATGTTAACAGTATTGTTTGTTAAGTGTGTTCTGATAACTAAATGTAGAGTGGATGTTAACAGTATTGTTTGTTAAGTGTGTTCTGGTAACTAAATGTAGAGTGGATGTTAACAGTATTGTTTGTTAAGTGTTCTGATAACTAAATGTAGAGTGGATGTTAACAGTATTGTTTGTTAAGTGTGGTTCTGATAACTAAATGTAGAGTGGATGTTAACAGTATTGTTTGTTAACTCTGGTAACTAAATGTAGAATGGATGTTAACAGTATTGTTTGTTAAGTGTTGTTCTGATAACTAAATGTAAAGTGGATGTTAACAGTGTTGTTTGTTAAGTGTTCTGATAACTGAATGTGGAGTGGATGTTAACAGTATTGTTTGTTAAGTGTTGTTCTGGTAACTGAATGTGGAGTGGATGTTAACAGTATTGTTTGTTAAGTGTGGTTCTGATAACTAAATGTAGAGTGGATGTTAACAGTATTGTTTGTTAAGTGTGTTCTGATAACTAAATGTAGAATGGATGCTAACAGTATTGTTTGTTAAGTGTGGTTCTGATAACTAAATGTAGAATGGATGCTAACAGTATTGTTTGTTAAGTGTGGTTCTGATAACTAAATGTAGAGTGGATGCTAACAGTATTGTTTGTTAAGTGTGTTTCTGATAACTAAATGTAAGTGGATGTTAACAGTATTGTTTGTTAAGTGTTCTGATAACTAAATGTAGAGTGGATGTTAACAGTATTGTTTGTTAAGTGTGTTCTGATAACTAAATGTAAAGTGGATGTTAACAGTATTGTTTGTTAAGTGTTGTTCTGATAACTAAATGTAAAGTGGATGTTAACAGTATTGTTTGTTAAGTGTTGTTCTGGTAACTAAATGTAAAGTGGATGTTAACAGTATTGTTTGTTAAGTGTTGTTCTGATAACAATGTAGAGTGGATGTTAACAGTATTGTTTGTTAAGTGTTCTGATAACTAAATGTAAAGTGGATGTTAACAGTATTGTTTGTTAAGTGTTCTGGTAACTGAATGTAGAGTGGATGTTAACAGTATTGTTTGTTAAGTGTTGTTCTGGTAACTGAATGTGGAGTGGATGTTAACAGTATTGTTTGTTAAGTGTGTTCTGATAACAATGTAGAGTGGATGTTAACAGTATTGTTTGTTAAGTGTTCTGGTAACTGAATGTGGAGTGGATGTTAACAGTATTGTTTGTTAAGTGTTGTTCTGATAACAATGTAGAGTGGATGTTAACAGTATTGTTTGTTAAGTGTGTTCTGATAACTAAATGTAGAGTGGATGTTAACAGTATTGTTTGTTAAGTGTTCTGATAACTAAATGTAGAGTGGATGTTAACAGTATTGTTTGTTAAGTGTTCTGGTAACTAAATGTAAAGTGGATGTTAACAGTATTGTTTGTTAAGTGTTCTGATAACTAAATGTAGAGTGGATGTTAACAGTGTTTGTTTGTTCTTAAATGTAGAGTTGTTAACAGTATTGTTTGTTAAGTGTTCTGATAACTAAATGTAGAGTGGATGTTAACAGTATTGTTTGTTAAAGTGTTCTGGTAACTAAATGTAGAGTGGATGTTAACAGTATTGTTTGTTAAGTGTGTTCTGATAACTAATGTAAAGTGGATGTTAACAGTATTGTTTGTTAAGTGTGTTCTGATAACTAAATGTAAAGTGGATGTTAACAGTATTGTTTGTTAAGTGTTCTGATAACTAAATGTAAAGTGGATGTTAACAGTATTGTTTGTTAAGTGGTCTGGTAACTAAATGTAAAGTGGATGTTAACAGTATTGTTTGTTAAGTGTTGTTCTGATAACTAAATGTGGAGTGGATGTTAACAGTATTGTTTGTTAAGTGTGTTCTGATAACTAAATGTAGAGTGGATGTTAACAGTATTGTTTGTTAAGTGTTCTGATAACTAAATGTAAAGTGGATGTTAACAGTATTGTTTGTTAAGTGTTCTGTTCTGTAACTAAATGTAGAGTGGATGTTAACAGTATTGTTTGTTAAGTGTTGTTCTGATAACTAAATGTAGAGTGGATGTTAACAGTATTGTTTGTTAGTAGTGTTCTGATAACTAAATGTAGAGTGGATGTTAACAGTATTGTTTGTTTAGTGTGTTCTGATAACTAAATGTAAAGTGGATGTTAACAGTATTGTTTGTTAAGTGTTCTGGTAACTGAATGTAGAGTGGATGTTAACAGTATTGTTTGTTAAGTGTGTTCTGATAACTAAATGTAGAGTGGATGTTAACAGTATTGTTTGTTAAGTGTTCTGATAACTAAATGTAAAGTGGATGTTAACAGTATTGTTTGTTAAGTGGTCTGGTAACTAAATGTAAAGTGGATGTTAACAGTATTGTTTGTTAAGTGTTGTTCTGATAACTAAATGTAGAGTGGATGTTAACAGTATTGTTTGTTAAGTGTTCTGATAACTAAATGTAGAGTGGATGTTAACAGTATTGTTTGTTAAGTGTTCTGGTAACTAAATGTAAGAGTGGATGTTAACAGTATTGTTTGTTAAGTGTTGTTCTGGTAACTAAATGTAAAGTGGATGTTAACAGTATTGTTTGTTAAGTGTTCTGATAACTAAATGTAAAGTGGATGTTAACAGTATTGTTTGTTAAGTGTGTTCTGGTAACTAAATGTAGAGTGGATGTTAAC
>NC_134827.1:29227686-29268901 GCF_004210375.1 Tachypleus tridentatus
TTATGTTTTTGTACTGATACCCACACGTTGGTTTTTTTACATGTGTTTTAAACGTAATCGAACTTGACAGCCATGTTATTACTTATACTTAGACCTTCATATTAAAGCTTCTGTATCTGTCCTATTGGATGGAAGTTATTACGGGAGAGCTGAAAGAACCGATTTAATCTAAATACTAATGTTAACTTTCACTCTGTAACTAGTTCTCCGTTTTCAACCGTGTTCGATGCACGTGGCAGTTCGAAGGTAGGTGGAATGTGATGTGAGCTGCAGATGAGTTGTAGAATAGTCGAAATATGTGAACGAAATAAAAATAATAAATTTTACAAATTTGATACCATGAGTAAGAGCCTCCAGTGGCACAGCGGTATGTCTGCGAACTTACAACGCTAGAATCCGAGTTTCAATAGCCGTGATGGGCAGAGCACATGTAGCTCATAATGTTGCTTTACGCTTAACAACGAACAAACCACGAGTACGAAACCCAAGCGATTCGCCCTGACAAGTGTAAAATGTTGACAGAACTTTAGTAATTCACAAAGCGCTCTTTAATAAGAAATTATTACCAAATTTAAGCTTCCAGTAATTATTCTCGGTGCAAATAAAGTGAAAGGTTTGTTTGTTTGTTTGTTTTTTAATTTCACACAAAGCTACTTGAGGGCTATCTGTGCTAGCCGTCCCTAATTTAGCAGTGTAAGACTAGAGAGAAGGCAGCTAGTCATCACCACCCACCGCCGACTCTTGGGCTACTCTTTTACCAACGAATAGTGGGATTGATCGTCACATTATAATGCCCCCACGGCTAAAAGGGCGAGCATGTTTGGCGCGACCGGGATTCGAACCCACGACCCTCGAATTACGAGTCGCACTCCTTAACTCACCTGGCCATGCCGGGGCCTAAAGCGAAAGGTAGCGATTATATTTCTCCATTACTTTTTAATGGCTTTGATCTTTAACTTATCCAATTTAGAGTCCCACAAACGTTTAAAACGAGTGATGTTCTAGCAGTATTTTACTAGACAGTCAACACATAATGTTTTGTTACGTGCGTAACTGTTTCATGTTTTCAAATTTCTCTTTCCTTCTCTCTCTCTCTTGAAATGTTCACAACATCGAAAACAGTAGTATAATGTTTTCCACACTTACTGTCAGAAAGAATTTTAAAAACCAAAGATATTAAGGTAATATGTGTTGAGTGTGATACTGATATTAAATACCACAAAGATATTAAGATAATATGTGTTGAGTGTGATACTGATATTAAATACCACAAAGATATTAAGATAATATGTGTTGAGTGTGATACTGATATTAAATACCACAAAGGTATTAAGATAATATGTGTTGAGTGTGATACTGATATTAAATACCACAAAGGTATTAAGATAATATGTGTTGAGTGTGATACTGATATTAAATACCACAAAGGTACTAAGATAATATGTGTTGAGTGTGATACTGATATTAAATACCACAAAGGTATTAAGATAATATGTGTTGAGTGTGATACTGATATTAAATACCACAAAGGTATTAAGATAATATGTGTTGAGTTAGTGTGATACTGATATTAAATACCACAAAGACATTAAGATAATATGTGTTGTGTGTGATACTGATATTAAATACCACAAAGGTACTAAGATAATATGTGTTGAGTGTGATACTGATATTAAATACCACAAAGGTACTAAGATAATATGTGTTGAGTGTGATACTGATATTAAATACCACAAAGGTATTAAGATAATATGTGTTGAGTGTGATACTGATAATAAATACCACAAAGATATTAAGATAATATGTGTTGAGTGTGATACTGATATTAAATACCACAAAGGTGCTAAGATAATATGTGTTGAGTGCGATACTGATATTAAATACCACAAAGGTACTAAGATAATATGTGTTGAGTGTGATACTGATATTAAATACCACAAAGGTATTAAGATAATATGTGTTGAGTGTGATACTGATAATAAATACCACAAAGATATTAAGATAATATGTGTTGAGTGTGATACTGATATTAAATACCACAAAGGTGCTAAGATAATATGTGTTGAGTGCGATACTGATATTAAATACCACAAAGGTATTAAGATAATATGTGTTGAGTGAGTGTGATACTGATATTAAATACCACAAAGGTATTAAGATAATATGTGTTGAGTGTGATACTGATATTAAATACCACAAAGGTATTAAGATAATATGTGTTGTGTGAGTGTGATACTGATATTAAATACCACAAAGATATTAAGATAATATGTGTTGAGTGTGATACTGATATTAAATACCACAAAGGTATTAAGATAATATGTGTTGAGTGTGATACTGATATTAAATACCACAAAGATATTAAGATATGTGTTGAGTGTGATACTGATATTAAATACCACAAAGGTACTAAGATAATATGTGTTGAGTGTGATACTGATATTAAATACCACAAAGGTACTAAGATAATATGTGTTGAGTGTGATACTGATATTAAATACCACAAAGGTATTAAGATAATATGTGTTGAGTGTGATACTGATAATAAATACCACAAAGATATTAAGATAATATGTGTTGAGTGTGATACTGATATTAAATACCACAAAGGTGCTAAGATAATATGTGTTGAGTGCGATACTGATATTAAATACCACAAAGGTATTAAGATAATATGTGTTGAGTGTGATACTGATATTAAATACCACAAAGGTATTAAGATAATATGTGTTGAGTGTGATACTGATATTAAATATCACAAAGGTATTAAGATAATATGTGTTGAGTGTGATACTGATATTAAATACCACAAAGGTGCTAAGATAATATGTGTTGAGTGTGATACTGATATTAAATACCACAAAGGTATTAAGATAATATGTGTTGAGTGTGATACTGATATTAAATACCACAAAGATATTAAGATAATATGTGTTGAGTGTGATACTGATATTAAATATCACAAAGGTATTAAGATAATATGTGTTGAGTGTGATACTGATATTAAATACCAAGATACAAATTTATCCTTACCTATCTACCCAGGACAAATTTAAAAAAAATAATTTTAAAACCAGCTAGTGAATCTCTGGCATGATTAAGGTATTACTTACACATCTATTTAAAGACAATCTTTTGATTCAATATGCCTGTTTTTGAAGATCCAGCGGGGCGAAAGGGTGTAGGAGGTGAAACTGCTTCAAGACAATCGAGGAGAGAATCAAAACCCATCAAAACCCAAATACCCAAATATCTCTACAACTTTAATATAATGGTATCTGTATTTCAGTTCAATCATTTTACGTCTATAAAATAAATTACATTAGTCTAGGAATATTTATTTTAATATAATTTTCCTTTTTGACTCGTCAATGTCGTCTCTTCAAACAACCTTCATTTAAACTTTCGATTCATTAAAACCACTTGTGAGCTGAAGATTATCATAGCTCGGTTCTGAGAAAAAGAAAACCCTCAAGACGTGAAATACCCTTCAACCCTTCAGGCATTCTCTCCCTACATCCCATGACTCATCTTAAAGCAAATAATCCCCTCTTCAGCCCTGAATTTATTCAAAGCAACCTTCTAATTAATTAAAAATTAAAAGGAATTTGAAAGATAAATTTATTTTAACAACAACAATAAAAAAGGTTTTTATACATAAACATTGGGTTTGAGAATATACACTTTGCCGTTAATTTTAACAATTTTGTTTTCGTTTCGATGAATCGTAACTGTTTCTCAACTTTTTCACTGTATACTTAGCTGGCTTGTGTTCTAATTGTAAGCCTTTAAGATAGGAGGTAACGAAAGATGCATCCCTATAACATAACTAATTCTACCATCGTCTGAGGAATGATGGATGTCTCATATCACTGTTAAGGTTTGCCGTGGATTAATGCTTGTCATTACACGGAATTAAAAAAAATAAATTTAAAAACAATACATACCCAAAAATAATCCCTTAATATAAAATAATGTTTAAATAATGATATATATATATAGGAACTTATGGCAGGGTATATCGGGAAAGCCACGTGTGCTAATTTTTTAGCCCACAGAAACGAAAAGTAGTTGTAATAGCTTTAACTCGACTGATTGATTTTGACGATCACAGGGCGTCAGGGTCGTGTCTGATTGGTTGACTTGAGAACCGAACACGCCATTTTGTTATAGCCTTCAAAATGCGACATGTCTTGTTCTGTGTTAAATCGCAATTCACTGAATTCTTGTTCCATTTATAAATGTTACGTCAGCAGAAAACTAATATATTTTTTTAAATGTCACCATGCTCATATAAATCTTTAGATGCACATATATACATATTACTTGTGTTATTAATATATACCAACTAAGTCAGAAATTATTGATTTTAGATATTATTGCGAAATAGCTATGCTGGATATAACATCTGCTGAGATATGGTGTTTAAACATTCAGAGGGCGCCACATTGTACCTGACCTAACCACAAATTAATAGGATATAAGGTCACATGGTTATGAAGTTAACCATTTTGTTTAGAATTGAGAACAAAGATGCACAGTGGGCTATATGTGCTCTGCTTAATACGGGTATCAAAACCTGGTTTCCAGGGCTGTACGTCCGCAGACATACCACTGTTCTGCTGTGTCTGCGTGGAGGGGGTCTGAATTGTAGTACAACTCTGGTTTCCGGTGTTGGCGATACATATTCGAATCCATTGAATATCACATCCCATAATCTATGGGTGTGTTATATGAATGAAAGTCAGCATATTGGCATGAATATTACCTCTGGTCAGTTGTCCAAAATTATGGACGGCTGCAGGGAATCTCAGTAGCTTTGACATAGATACAAATAAAAACATCATAATTAAATAACACTTGTCGTGAGCCTAATAGCTGTTGTTTTTTTTATATTTACTTGTTCCTATTCGTTTGTTTCACACTTAGAAACGTGTCGAACTGCAGACAATTGGTTCTGGGGAATCGAGACTTGATGTTTCTGAACATGTTGTTTCCTGTTATTGGCGCTTAAAAGAAAAAATAGTAGTAGTTACTCCCATTGTTTTAGTTTGGTTTGCTTTGAATTCTGCGCAAAGTTACACCAGGGCTATCTGCACCTAGCCCTCTCTAATTTAGCAGTGTAAAACCAGAGGGAAGGCAGCTAGTCATCACCACCCACCGGCAGCTCTTGAGCTACTATTTTACCAACGAATAGTGGGATTAATCGTAACACTATAACGCCCCCACGGCTGAAAGGACGAGCATGTTTGGTGCGAACCCGTGACCCTCGGATTACCAATCGAGCACCTTAACCACCTGGCCAAGCCGGATCCTCCCGTTGTTTCGTTTAACGAACCGAACAAAGCCCTTACGATGACGCAAACTGCTGACTGGCCCCCTTCCCTCTAGTCAATAACTAAAATTTAAAGACAATTAAGTTATGCCTGAATCTTGGAGATCTCTGACGTAACGGTTTAGCCCACGTGCTTCATAACATGCCGTTCAAGTTGAAAAATTCCTTTTTATGTAGAGGTTATGTCATCAACTCCAACGCAACTTGTTCTTCACACTTTGAGTTGCTTGTTTGGAATTTCGCACAAAGCTACTCGAGGGCTATCTGTGCTAGCCGTCCCTAATTTTGCAGTGTAAGACTAGAGGGAAGGCAGCTAGTCATCACCACCCACCGCCAACTCTTGGGCTACTCTTTACCAACGAATAATGGGATTGACCGTCACATTATAACGCCCCCACGGCTGGGAGGGCGAGCATGTTTGGCGCGATGCGGGCGCGAACCCGCGACCCTCGGATTACGAGTCGCACGCCTTACGCGCTAGGCCATGCCAGGCCCTTTCAGTTGCAATCTACTTAGAACTGATAGGTTTTGACGCTATTCCAAAACCAAGAATACTGTTTCCGGTTTTAATTGAAAAAAAAAATGTAATTATATATGTTTGCTGTCTTCATAGATCGTCCATCTACACCTTCGTTAAAAGTATCTGTTACCATGGCAACGTCTATCACGGTGACGTGGGATGCTCCAAACGATCCAGACTGCCCAGTTTCAGGTAACATCAACAGTTATTTTATTTTATTTACGTTTATAGAAATATTATAATGGAACTTGAGGCTTAAAAATCAAGTAAAACAAATAATATTTTATTCATTTTTTTAATTTTTTTGTTTTCTAACTTAACCGAATATATCAAAATTAGAATACATCCTGAACCACAAAATCGAAGGAATGAAGAGTTGGCAACAGATTAATATTGATGGAGATGAAAACACTCACACGCTGCTGTCATTACACTGTGGCGCCATCTATCAATTCTACTTAGTGGCAATTAACGTCGTGGGAAAGAGTGAACCAAGCAAGACAATTTCGGCTAAAACAGCGGGCCACGGTAAAGACACTTTGTCATTCTGTGTACATAATTTAAATTAAACTTAATTTCACTATAAGCCAAAACACTCAAAAAAATATTAACTACATATTATAGTTGCCTTTTGTGAAATTCACTGTTCAGATTTTTGCAGAATTTTCGAAGTTTTAATATTGGTTTGGTTTGTTTTGAATTTCGCGCAAAGCTACACGAGAACTATCTGCGCTAACCATCCCTGATTTAGCAGTGTAAGACTAGAGAGAAGACAACTAGTCATGACCACCCACTGCCAACTGTTAGGCTACTCTTACCAATGAATAGTGGGATTGATCGTAACATAATAACGTTCTCACGGCTGAAAGGGCGAGCATGTTTGGTGCGACGGGATAAAAATGAGCAATTTCGTAACGTTTTTGTTGTTTCTATGACAACACAATAGCCGTAAGTGTAACAACATCATCTCACAAATCCAAAGTTTTTAAAAGTGTTATGTTACATTTACGAAACACTAAAGGAAGTGTCTTTTGTGTTGAATGTATAAAAAATGAATACTTTTTACTCATTTTAGCGCAAATCTTCACAATGGGCCGCTCCTAGTGGCATACAGCGGTGTGGCTATGAACTTACACTACTAAAAAATGGGTTTCGATACTCGTGTCGTGGTGGGAAAAGCACAGGCAGCCATTTTGTGTTGCTTCAGGCTTAACTACAAACATGCAAAGAAAATATGTCTTCGAGAGTTTATCTCTGCGCTACTGAGAGACACTTGAGTACACAGAAACCTCCTGATTAAGTTAATAAACGCAGGTACGCCATTCTTGGGCTTTCGAGTGCACTTAAAACTCACCTAATTGGTATATTGTGAATCTGAAATTCCAAGTAAACCAAAACACAGCGACAGCACTTCTCTCCCTAATTTCTGTAAGAGCATAAAACCAAAAACGGTTTCTCAAAAGGACTAAATTTCGGAGAATTCCATAAAGCTGCTGTAAACCTTTACCAAAATGTTACTTGTTTGTTTTTGAATTTTGCGCAAAGCTACACAAGGGTTATCTGCGCTAGCCATTCCTAAGTTAGAAATGTAAGACTAGAGGAAAGGCAGCTAGTAATCACCACCCACCACCAACTCTTGGGCTACTTTTTTTACCAACGAATAGTGGGATTGACCGTCACATTATAACGCCCCCACGGCTGAAAGGGCGAGCATGTTTGGTGTGACGGGGATTTGAACCCGCGATCCTCATATTACCAGTAGAGTGCGTTAACCCACTTGGCCATGCCGGGCAAATATTACTTGGAGCAACATTTTTAGAATAAGTAATTGTAGACTATTTTCGCAACCTGGAATTCTCAGGAAATTTGATTGTTGTCAACCACAAGCCGGCGCAATGGATTACCTGTAAGTCGCTCACTAAGGTACTATAAGTTTTGTATATGTGTGTGTGGAAAACCAGAGATGCTCGAACATTAAACAGTCCTGTTTCGTCACACACGCGAAAATTATTATAAAGCGCTAACTGAATATAGAAAAGGATATAGACATACAACTCAAAACAAGGGGAAGGAAGGGGAAGTAGAAACAAAGATATTGGCACTAGTAAATTTGTTTGTTTGTTTTTGAATTTCGCGCAACGCTACACGAGAGCTATCTGTGCTAGCCGTTCCTAATTCAGCAGTGTAAGATTAGAGGGAAGGCAGTTAGTCATCACCACACACCGCCAACTCTTGGACTGCTCTTTCACCAACGAATAGTGGGAATGACCGTCATATTATAACGCCCCCACGGCTGAAAGGGCGAGCATGTTTTGTGTGATGGGGATTCGAACCCGCGACCCTCAGATTACGAGTCGAGTGTCTTAACCACCTAGCCATGCCGGTCCCCACTACTAAATATAGATAAAACCGTTCACAAATGGCATCTTATGTGGGATGTCTGTGCTTTGGCCGCCGCGGGTATCGAAATCCGATTTTAGCGTCGGAAACCTGCAGGCTTACGGCTGAACCACTGGATAACTTTTCAGGAAAAGCTCAAGTGTTAATAAAACTGCAAAATGTTAGAAAAATGAAGTTTGTGTGGTTAAAGTTGGCTTAAGTTATTTAATAAATACAGTATTACCTCTGTAAGTTTTTTTGCCTGTTTGCATTTATACTGTGCGTCAATTTTCTTATTATTGGAAGTTTTGTTGAAAAATGAAAGAAACACAGAAGTAGAATCTATGTTCCATGCAACTCCATTCTATATAAAAATAAAACTCTTATCATTATTCTGTAATTTTTGTTTATCTACTTTGACAATATTAACTGTTTTAACTGTAGAATGGAACAGAAAGCTGTGTTCAGAGATAGAAATATCTGCTTTTATTCACCGACTATAATTTATAAAACTCTGTACCTAACTTCTATCTAGTTATATCTAACTTCTATTTTGTACTTAAACTTCGGAAAGCTTATATCTGTACACATTTTCTCTTACAAAACTATTGTAAACAGTTTGCTTTTATTTGTCCGTTTTAGCTCCAGTTTCTCCAGATAAAACGTTGTTCATCACGACTAACTCCACCTACATTATCCTCCATTTAAGTGTCTGGAAAGATGGGGGCTGTCCAATCAACTTTTTTGTCATCCAGTACAGACAGCGGGTGCAGGTGGAGTGGACACTGGTGTCTAACAACATTCTACCAAATCAGCAGGACATAATGATCACGGATATGAGTCCTGGCACGTGGTACACCCTATCAGTTTCCGCTCACAATGATGCGGGAATTACTGACGCTGAATTTGTTTTTGCGACCCTGACTCCAAGCGGAGGTAAAACGAAATAATATAAAGACATTCTCTTAACAAACTCGAGTTTTCTTATTGTAAGTTTTGTAGTTTTTTATAGCAATAGAGTGTTTATCACCCGAAGTTGAAAGCTGTTATTACTTGAATCCATTATTAGGACTACGTTTTAGGGCTGTAGTATAAAAGTGTAAATAGGTGCATGTCCAGCTCAATCGGCAAATCCGCTACAAGGCTTAACTATATATATAACATTCAAAATCATTTCCGTACAAATACAAAATAAAAGTGTGTTTGTTGTTTAATAAAAACTACACAATATGCTATTTGTGCTGTGCCTACCATAGGTATCGAAATCCAGTTTTAAGCATCGAAAATTTGCAGACTTACCCTCTGAGTCGCTTAGTACTCTTAAAACAAATAAATAAAAAACTTTTTATTTACCAAATGACATAAATCATTAATGTGAACTTCTTTAGAACAAGTTGTTACAGAATTAAAATAAATCTAAAGATGGACTAAATGTATAAATAACTTCAAGACTTAAAATATTTAAATAAAATTTCCTGTTTCTTAAAGCTCGTTGAAGTTAACTCGTAAATAAAGTGAAACCGAATACAGCTAAAATGTCTAAGAAAGAATATGGCTTAAGCCTTAAGAAATTTAACGGAAAAGTATTTTTGTTTAAATGCTTAAATCGAGACCATTATTCTACAAAAAAAATATTTAAAATGATTAGGGACAAATATTTTAGAAAAAAATAGTAAAGGATAAAAAAATGGTAATTTTAAAGAAAATATTTTATGAAACGCACAGGTATAGATATTGTGTATTAAAGAAAAAAAACTTAAAATCATGGATTGCGCCAAATTAATCCAACAATAGTTAGATCGCAACTTTAAGAGCTTAATGAAAAAATGTTACTTCTTCAAAGCTAAAACATGGTGTTTATTTAACCCTGAATTAGAAAATAAATTTAAAAAATTGACCAAATTTGGATTGTTTTGAATCTCGCGGAAAGCACACGAGCGCCATCTGCGCTAACCGTCCCTGATTTAGCAGTGTAAGATTAGAGGGAAGGAAGCTAGTCATCGACACCCATCGCCAACTCTTAGGCTACTCTTTTACCACCGAATAGTGGGATTGACCGTCACATTATGATGCCCCCACGGCTAAAATGGCGAGCATATTTGGTGCGACGGGGATTCGAACCCGCGACCCTCAGATTACAAGTCGAGTACCTAAACCACCTGGTCATACCGGGCCTACCAAATTTTGAAACAGTCAATAGGAAACTTCAACATTTGAGATACATGCCCTTTAAGAATTATATTTTTTTGGAAATGAAGTGAAGCGAGAATTTTTAAGAAATGTTAAGCCTTAAATGTTGGAAGTGTTAATGAGCCACTAGGGTGCACAATATATAGAAAACGTTGGTTATTTACCTCTATATTACTTTTGGCTTCTAATTCTAGGAAAAGCTACTAATATATTCTATTTAAGTATAAAACATCTGACCCCCTCAGTGGCATAGTAAGCCAGCAGACTTACAACGCTAGAATCGGGTTGTAGTCACAGATGTCTCATTGTGCAACTATGTGCTTAATTAAAAGCAACAGTGAAATATGTTTTACATTCAATGTCTTAGTCGAAGGAAGAAGGTTTTGGTGACTGTTATCTTCGGAAATTATATTGTTAAACTTTGTTTGTTTGTAACTAAGCAAGAAGCTACACAATGGACAATATGAGTTCTGTCCCCATGGGTATCGAAAAACGGTTTCTAGTGGTGTGAGTCTATAGACATACCGCTGTGCCAGTGAAGAAAGCGTGCTGTTAAACAGTCATAAAAACAATGATTGTTTGTTTGTTTTTGAATTTCGCACAAAACTACTCGAGGGCTATCTGTGCTAGCCGTCCCTATTTTTGCAGTGTAAGACAAGAGGGAAGGCAGCTAGTCATCACCACCCACCGCCAACTCTTGGGCTACTCTTTTACCAATGAATAGTGGGATTGACCGTCACATTATAACGCCCCCATGGCTGAAAGGGCGAGCATGTTTGGCGCGACAAGGATGCGGACCCGCGACCCACAGATGACGAGTCGCACGCCTTAACACGCTAGGCCATGCCGGGCCGAAATTAGTACTTTCAAAAAACAATGATAAATTCCCCCCAGTAGAACAGCGGTACGTCTGCGAATTAAAGAAAGCTAGAATCCGGGTTTCGATGTACGGGGTCAACAGAGCACAAACATCCCTCTGTGAAGCGTTGCTCTTAATTACAAACAAATAAATACTAAGTCTCCTGGTGGATCAGTGGTGAGTTTGCCATCCTATAACGCAATAACCCGTGGCACAATTGGATAAAGTACGGACAGCCCATTCTATAGCTTTAGACTAAGAAAACAACGGTATTGCATCAAGTTTACAGTTAAAGAAAATCACTCAGTATATATATATTTTTTTTTTGAAATCGTGATGTTAATAACGTTTTCACGTGGTGTGGGAGCCTCTTCTAAATGGTAGCACACGAGGACATAAACATAAATTACACTATGCGACACAAATATTGTTCGTGGATAGTATGTGTTGTTTCTTAACTGCTTGTGTTGTAAAAGTACAGAGAATGGTCATTATTTCCTTCAAACTTTGCTTATGTGACCTGGTTAATGACATTTACAAATTAACCTATTTTCTATGCAAAAACGGGCAAATTTGCACATTTTCATTTACATAAGGACTGTATAAAACAACATATGAATCAAGATTTATATGTATTTATACTAAAGTTATACAAAAATGTTTAGAAGTGAGTAGTTTTTCGAGATTTGCAGCTGTAATGTAAATCACTTTCACGTATCAACCCCCAAATATAGTATCCCATCATGTTTTCGTTATACGCTCCCAATAAGTCACAATAGCAAAGTCTGAAGAGAAAAATAGGTCTTTTCCATTTACTTTAGGCGTAAGTAGTTGAGAAATAACACTTTCTGACCAGGAACAAGAAAAAGTAAAAATTTGTTACATTGTGTTATCTGTATATGATACATATCTCACTCTGACTCTTTAAATTAGTATTAGTAGTTATTGCTTTCATTGCTCTGGAATTAAAAACAAAGTTAGAGATTAATAAGCATTTTCATCAAACCAAGTACACATAAAGAATAAATTTCAAAGCTCTTTGAATTTGTGACTTAACATTCTAAACATCTGTATAATTTTTAAGTTGAACTTGCCTTTGTGAGTGAATAGATCGCTTTAATTGATCGTTTAACGAGTTTTGTTTCGTAAAAATTCAAGTCATTAGACAGTTTAACCAACTTAGTTCGAAAATTCACCGAAAGAGGTACTTCTTCCCTACAGCACGAGAGAATTATTGATCTGCTGTGGTGGTCATACTTGTCACGCTGGTCACGATTAAACATTGTCGTGATAAGGTTTGCTAATCTTTACTCTTGCATATTTTATTCGTGATTTTGTTCATTCACTCGCTTTACTTAAGGTTAAAATTTAGATCAATCATTTATTCCTTTCTATTTCTCCAATCGATTTTTCTTTGAATCGTCGGGCGTTGGTTCACCGTTTGGTAGTGCACTGAATTAAGCAACCGTGGAGACTAGCTCGATTCCGCATGATAGCACAAAATATTCGTCACATTTTATACTGTAGTGTGTTATAAGAATAACAGTCAATCCCTAGTTTGGGTGACTAGGTGCTTCTTATTTACTGCCTCCCATGAAATAATTCAGCCTTTCTGTTTCTATACAGCCACTCGATTATTGAACTCATGGTTCATTGAATTTAAGTTTTCAGAATAACAGATTCCAATGATATTAAAATGCCTACAGAAAAGGTACATCATGGTAGGTGTTAAACAATTCTTGGTAAAATTTTACCTTGATTAGTTTGTTTTTAGCGAGATATATTTCTTGACTATTTCTTATGTTCTCCTAGCGGGGGATTTTCTAAACCTTTAATTGCAGCTTGATTAGTTTGTTTTTAGCTAGATATATTCCTTGAATATAACTTATGTTCTCCCAGCTGGGGATTTTGTAAACCTTTAATTGCAGCTTCATTAGTTTGTTTTTAGCGAGATATATTCCTTGAATATTTGTTATGTTCTCCTAGCGGGGGATTTTGCAAACCTTTAATTGCAGCTTGATTAGTCTGTTTTTAGCAAGATATATTTCTTGACTATTTCTTATGTTCTCCTAGCGGGGGATTTTATAAACCTTTAATTGCAGCTTGATTAGTCTGTTTTTAGGTAGATATATTTCTTGACTATTTCTTACGTTCTCCTATGGGGGATTTTGTAAACCTTTAATTGCAGCTTGATTAGTTTGTTTTTAGCGAGATATATTCCTTGAATATTACTTATGTTCTCCTAGCTGGCGATTTTGTAAATCTTTAATTGCAGCTTGATTAGTTTGTTTTAGCGAGATATATTCCTTGAATATTTGTTATGTTCTCCTAGCGGGGGATTTTGCAAACCTTTAATTGCAGCTTGATTAGTCTGTTTTTTGCTAGATATATTTCTTGACTATTTCTTATGTTCTCCTAGCTGGGGATTTTGTAAACCTTTAATTGCAGCTTGATTAGTCTGTTTTTAGCGAGATATATTTCTTGACTATTTCTTATGTTCTCCTATCGGGGGGTTTTGTAAACCTTTAATTGCAGCTTGATTAGTTTGTTTTTAGCGAGATATATTCGTTTAATATTACTTATGTTCTCCAAGCTGGGGATTTTGTAAACCTTTAATTGCAGCTTGATTAGTCTGTTTTTAGCTATATATATTTCTTGACTATTTCTTATGTTCTCCTAGCGGGGGATTTTGTAAACCTATAATTGCAGCTTGATTAGTCTGTTTTTGGGTAGATATATTTTTTGACTATTTCTTACGTTCTCCTATGGGGGATTTTGTAAACCTTTAATTGCAGCTTGATTAGTTTGTTTTTAGCGAGATATATTTCTTGACTATTTCTTATGTTCTCCTAGCTGGGGATTTTGTAAACCTTTAATTGCAGCTTCATTAGTTTGTTTCTAGCGAGATATATTACTTGAATATTATTTATGTTCTCCTAGCTGGGGATTTTGTAAACCTTTAATTGCAGCTTGATTAGTTTGTTTTTAGCGAGATATATTCCTTTAATATTACTTATGTTCTCCTAGCGGGGGATTTTGTAAATCTTTAATTGCAACTTGATTAGTTTGTTTTTAGCGAGATATCTTCCTTGAATATTACTTATGTTCTCCTAGCTGGCGATTTTGTAAATCTTTAATTGCAGCTTGATTAGTTTGTTTTAGCGAGATATATTCCTTGAATATTACTTATGTTCTCCTAGCGGGGAATTTTGTAAACCTTTAATTGTAGCTTGATTAGTCTGTTTTTAGCGAGATATATTCCTTGAATATTTCTTATGTTCTCCTAGCGGGAGATTTTGCAAACCTTTAATTGCAGCTTGATTAGTCTGTTTTTAGGTAGATATATTTCTTGACTATTTCTTATGTTCTCCTAGCTGGGGATTTTGTAAACCTTTAATTGCAGCTTCATTAGTTTGTTTCTAGCGAGATATATTCCTTTAATATTACTTATGTTCTCCAAGCTGGGGATTTTGTAAACCTTTAATTGCAGCTTGATTAGTGTGTTTTTAGCGAGATATATTCCTTTAATATTACTTATGTTCTCCTAGCGGGGGATTTTGTAAATCTTTAATTGCAACTTGATTAGTTTGTTTTTAGCGAGATATCTTCCTTGAATATTACTTATGTTCTCCTAGCTGGCGATTTTGTAAATCTTTAATTGCAGCTTGATTAGTTTCTTTTAGCGAGATATATTCCTTGAATATTACTTATGTTCTCCTAGCGGGGAATTTTGTAAACCTTTAATTGTAGCTTGATTAGTCTGTTTTTAGCGAGATATATTCCTTGAATATTTCTTATGTTCTCCTAGCGGGAGATTTTGCAAACCTTTAATTGCAGCTTGATTAGTCTGTTTTTAGCGAGATATATTCCTTGAATATTTCTTATGTTCTCCTAGCGGGAGATTTTGCAAACCTTTAATTGCAGCTTGATTAGTCTGTTTTTAGCTATATATATTTCTTGACTATTTCTTATGTTCTCCTAGCGGGGGATTTTGTAAACCTTTAATTGCAGCTTGATTAGTTTGTTTCTAGCGAGATATATTCCTTTAATATTACTTATGTTCTCCTAGCGGGGGATTTTGTAAATCTTTAATTGCAGCTTGATTAGTTTGTTTTTAGCGAGATATATTCCTTGAATATTACTTATGTTCTCCTAGCAGGCGATTTTGTAAATCTTTAATTGCAGCTTGATTAGTTTGTTTTAGCGAGATATATTACTTGAATATTACTTATGTTCTCCTAGCAGGCGATTTTGTAAATCTTTAATTGCAGCTTGATTAGTTTGTTTTAGCGAGATATATTCCTTGAATATTACTTATGTTCTCCTAGCTGGCGATTTTGTAAACCTTTAATTGTAGCTTGATTAGTCTGTTTTTAGCGAGATATATTCCTTGAATATTTCTTATGTTCTCCTAGCGGGAGATTTTGCAAACCTTTAATTGCAGCTTGATTAGTCTGTTTTTAGGTAGATATATTTCTTGACTATTTCTTATGTTCTCCTATCGGGGGATTTTGTAAACCTTTAATTGCAGCTTGATTAGTTTGTTTTTAGCGAGATATATTTCTTGACTATTTCTTATGTTCTCCTAGCTGAAGATTTTGTAAACCTTTAATTGCAGCTTCATTAGTTTGTTTCTAGCGAGATATATTTCTTGAATATTATTTATGTTCTCCTAGCTGGGGATTTTGTAAACCTTTAATTGCAGCTTGATTAGTTTGTTTTTAGCGAGATATATTCCTTTAATATTACTTATGTTCTCCAAGCTGGGGATTTTGTAAACCTTTAATTGCAGCTTGATTAGTTTGTTTTTAGCGAGATATATTCCTTGAATATTATTTATGTTCTCCTATCGGGGGATTTTGTAAACCTTTAATTGCAGCTTGATTAGTGTGTTTTTAGCGAGATATATTCCTTGAATGTTTCTTATGTTCTCCTAGCGGGGGATTTTGTAAACCTTTAATTGCAGCTTGATCAGTCTGTTTTTAGCGAGATATATTCCTTGAATATTTCTTATGTTCTCCTAGCGGGAGATTTTGCAAACCTTTAATTGCAGCTTGATTAGTCTGTTTTTAGCTATATATATTTCTTGACTATTTCTTATGTTCTCCTAGCGGGGGATTTTGTAAACCTATAATTGCAGCTTGATTAGTCTGTTTTTAGGTAGATATATTTTTTTACTATTTCTTACGTTCTCCTATGGGGATTTTGTAAACCTTTAATTGCAGCTTGATTAGTTTGATTTTAGCGAGATATATTCCTTTAATATTACTTATGTTCTCCTAGCGGGCGATTTTGTAAATCTTTAATTGCAGCTTGATTAGTTTGTTTTAGCGAGATATATTCCTTGAATATTACTTATGTTCTCCTAGCGGGGAATTTTGTAAACCTTTAATTGTAGCTTTATTAGTCTGTTTTTAGCGAGATATATTCCTTGAATATTTCTTATGTTCTCCTAGCTGGGGATTTTGTAAACCTTTAATTGCAGCTTGATTAGTTTGTTTTTAGCGAGATATATTCCTTGAATATTACTTATGTTCTCCTAGCTGGGGATTTTGTAAACCTTTAATTGCAGCTTGATTAGTTTGTTTTTAGCGAGATATATTCCTTGAATATTACTTATGTTCTCCTAGCGGGGGATTTTGTAAACCTATAATTGCAGCTTGATTAGTCTGTTTTTAGGTAGATATATTTTTTGACTATTTCTTACGTTCTCCTATGGGGGATTTTGTAAACCTTTAATTGCAGCTTGATTAGTTTGTTTTTAGCGAGATATATTTCTTGACTATTTCTTATGTTCTCCTAGCTAGGAATTTTGTAAATTTTTAATTGCAGCTTCATTAGTTTGTTTCTAGCGAGATATATTACTTGAATATTATTTATGTTCTCCTAGCTGGGGATTTTGTAAACCTTTAATTGCAGCTTGATTAGTTTGTTTTTAGCGAGATATATTCCTTTAATATTACTTATGTTCTCCTAGCGGGCGATTTTGTAAATCTTTAATTGCAGCTTGATTAGTTTGTTTTAGCGAGATATATTCCTTGAATATTACTTATGTTCTCCTAGCGGGGAATTTTGTAAACCTTTAATTGTAGCTTTATTAGTCTGTTTTTAGCGAGATATATTCCTTGAATATTTCTTATGTTCTCCTAGCTGGGGATTTTGTAAACCTTTAATTGCAGCTTGATTAGTTTCTTTTTAGCGAGATATATTTCTTGACTATTTCTTATGTTCTCCTAGCTAGGAATTTTGTAAATTTTTAATTGCAGCTTCATTAGTTTGTTTCTAGCGAGATATATTACTTTAATATTATTTATGTTCTCCTAGCTGGGGATTTTGTAAACCTTTAATTGCAGCTTGATTAGTTTGTTTTTAGCGAGATATATTCCTTTAATATTACTTATGTTCTCCTAGCGGGCGATTTTGTAAATCTTTAATTGCAGCTTGATTAGTTTGTTTTAGCGAGATATATTCCTTGAATATTACTTATGTTCTCCTAGCGGGGAATTTTGTAAACCTTTAATTGTAGCTTTATTAGTCTGTTTTTAGTGAGATATATTCCTTGAATATTTCTTATGTTCTCCTAGCTGGGGATTTTGTAAACCTTTAATTGCAGCTTGATTAGTTTGTTTTTAGCGAGATATATTTTTTGAATATTACTTATGTTCTCCTAGCTGGGGATTTTGTAAACCTTTAATTGCAGCTTCATTAGTTTGTTTTTAGCGAGATATATTCCTTTAATATTACTTATGTTTTCCTAGCGGGGGATTTTGTAAATCTTTAATTGCAGCTTGATTAGTTTGTTTTTAGCGAGATATATTCCTTGAATATTACTTATGTTCTCCTAGCAGGCGATTTTGTAAATCTTTAATTGCAGCTTGATTAGTTTGTTTTAGCGAGATATATTTCTTGACTATTTCTTATGTTCTCCTATCGGGGGATTTTGTAAACCTTTAATTGCAGCTTGATTAGTTTGTTTTTAGCGAGATATATTTCTTGACTATTTCTTATGTTCTCCTAGCTGAAGGTTTTGTAAACCTTTAATTGCAGCTTCATTAGTTTGTTTCTAGCGAGATATATTTCTTGAATATTATTTATGTTCTCCTAGCTGGGGATTTTATAAACCTTTAATTGCAGCTTGATTAGTTTGTTTTTAGCGAGATATATTCCTTTAATATTACTTATGTTCTCCAAGTTGGGGATTTTGTGAACCTTTAATTGCAGCTTGATTAGTTTGTTTTTAGCGAGATATATTCCTTGAATATTATTTATGTTCTCCTATCGGGGGATTTTGTAAACCTTTAATTGCAGCTTGATTAGTGTGTTTTTAGCGAGATATATTCCTTGAATGTTTCTTATGTTCTACTAGCGGGGGATTTTGTAAACCTTTAATTGCAGCTTGATTAGTCTGTTTTTAGCGAGATATATTCCTTGAATATTTCTTATGCTCTCCTAGCGGGAGATTTTGCAAACCTTTAATTGCAGCTTGATTAGTCTGTTTTTAGCTATATATATTTCTTGACTATTTCTTATGTTCTCCTAGCGGGGGATTTTGTAAACCTATAATTGCAGCTTGATTAGTCTGATTTTAGGTAGATATATTTTTTGACTATTTCTTACGTTCTCCTATGGGGGATTTTGTAAACCTTTAATTGCAGCTTGATTAGTTTGTTTTTAGCGAGATATATTTCTTGACTATTTCTTATGTTCTCCTAGCTGGGGATTTTGTAAACCTTTAATTGCAGCTTCATTAGTTTGTTTCTAGCGAGATATATTCCTTGAATATTATTTATGTTCTCCTAGCTGGGGATTTTGTAAACCTTTAATTGCAGCTTGATTAGTTTGTTTTTAGCGAGATATATTCTTTTAATATTACTTATGTTCTCCTAGCGGGCGATTTTGTAAATCTTTAATTGCAGCTTGATTAGTTTGTTTTAGCGAGATATATTCCTTTAATATTACTTATGTTCTCCTAGCGGGGAATTTTGTAAACCTTTAATTGTAGCTTTATTAGTCTGTTTTTAGCGAGATATATTCCTTGAATATTTCTTATGTTCTCCTAGCTGGGGATTTTGTAAACCTTTAATTGCAGCTTGATTAGTTTGTTTTTAGCGAGATATATTCCTTGAATATTACTTATGTTCTCCTAGCTGGGGATTTTGTAAACCTTTAATTGCAGCTTGATTAGTTTGTTTATAGCGAGATATATTCCTTGAATATTACTTATGTTCTCCTAGCTGGGGATTTTGTAAACCTATAATTGCAGCTTGATTAGTCTGTTTTAGGTAGATATATTTTTGACTATTTCTTATGTTCTCCTATGGGGATTTTGTAAACCTTTAATTGCAGCTTGATTAGTTTGTTTTAGCGAGATATATTTTTGACTATTTCTTATGTTCTCCTAGCTAGGAATTTTGTAAATTTTTAATTGCAGCTTCATTAGTTTGTTTCTAGCGAGATATATTACTTGAATATTATTTATGTTTTCCTAGCTAGGGATTTTGTAAACCTTTAATTGCAGCTTGATTAGTTTGTTTTTAGCGAGATACATTCCTTTAATATTACTTATGTTCTCCTAGCGGGGGATGTTGTAAATCTTTAATTGCAGCTTGATTAGTTTGTTTTAGCGAGATATATTCCTTGAATATTACTTATGTTCTCCTAGCGGGGAATTTTGTAAACCTTTAATTGTAGCTTTATTAGTCTGTTTTTAGCGAGATATATTCCTTGAATATTTCTTATGTTCTCCTAGCTGGGGATTTTGTAAACCTTTAATTGCAGCTTGATTAGTTTGTTTTTAGCGAGATATATTCCTCTAATATTACTTATGTTCTCCTAGCTGGGGATTTTGTAAACCTTTAATTGCAGCTTGATTAGTTTGTTTTTAGCGAGATATATTCCTTGAATATTACTTATGTTCTTCTAGCTGGGGATTTTGTAAACCTTTAATTGCAGCTTGATTAGTTTGTTTTTAGCGAGATATATTCCTTGAATATTTCTTATGTTCTCCTAGCGGGGGATTTTGCAAACCTTTAATTGCAGCTTGATTAGTCTGTTTTTAGGTAGATATATTTCTTGACTATTTCTTCGGCACCGCATGGCCAAGCGTGTTAAGGCATGCAACTCGTAATCTGAGGGTCGCGGGTTCGCATGCCGGTCGCGCCAAACATGCTCGTCCTTTTAGCCGTGGATGCGTTATGATGTGACAGTCAATCCAACTATTCGTTGGTAAAAGAGTAATCCAAGAGTTGGCGGTGGGTGGTGATGACTAGCTGCCTTCCCTCTAGTCTTACACTACTAAATTAGGGACAGCTAACACAGATAACCCTCGAGAAGCTTTGTGCGAAATTCCAAAACAAACAAACAAACATGTTTATTTCTTATGTTCTCCTAGCGGGGGATTTTGTAAACCTTTAATTGCAGCTTGATTAGTTTGTTTTTAGCGAGATATATTTCTTGACTATTTCTTATGTTCTCCTAGCTAGGAATTTTGTAAATTTTTAATTGCAGCTTCATTAGTTTGTTTCTAGCGAGATATATTACTTGAATATTATTTATGTTCTCCTAGCTGGGGATTTTGTAAACCTTTAATTGCAGCTTGATTAGTTTGTTTTTAGCGAGATATATTCCTTTAATATTACTTATGTTCTCCTAGCGGGCGATTTTGTAAATCTTTAATTGCAGCTTGATTAGTTTGTTTTAGCGAGATATATTCCTTGAATATTACTTATGTTCTCCTAGCGGGGAATTTTGTAAACCTTTAATTGTAGCTTTATTAGTCTGTTTTAGCGAGATATATTCCTTGAATATTTCTTATGTTCTCCTAGCTGGGGATTTTGTAAACCTTTAATTGCAGCTTGATTAGTTTGTTTTAGCGAGATATATTTCTTGACTATTTCTTATGTTCTCCTAGCTAGGAATTTTGTAAATTTTAATTGCAGCTTCATTAGTTTGTTTCTAGCGAGATATATTACTTTAATATTATTTATGTTCTCCTAGCTGGGGATTTTGTAAACCTTTAATTGCAGCTTGATTAGTTTGTTTTAGCGAGATATATTCCTTTAATATTACTTATGTTCTCCTAGCGGGCGATTTTGTAAATCTTTAATTGCAGCTTGATTAGTTTGTTTTAGCGAGATATATTCCTTGAATATTACTTATGTTCTCCTAGCGGGGAATTTTGTAAACCTTTAATTGTAGCTTTATTAGTCTGTTTTTAGCGAGATATATTCCTTGAATATTTCTTATGTTCTCCTAGCTGGGGATTTTGTAAACCTTTAATTGCAGCTTGATTAGTTTGTTTTTAGCGAGATATATTTTTTGAATATTACTTATGTTCTCCTAGCTGGGGATTTTGTAAACCTTTAATTGCAGCTTGATTAGTTTGTTTTTAGCGAGATATATTCCTTTAATATTACTTATGTTCTACTAGCGGGGGATTTTGTAAATCTTTAATTGCAGCTTGATTAGTTTGTTTTTAGCGAGATATATTCCTTGAATATTACTTATGTTCTCCTAGCAGGCGATTTTGTAAATCTTTAATTGCAGCTTGATTAGTTTGTTTTAGCGAGATATATTCCTTGAATATTACTTATGTTCTCCTAGCTGGGGATTTTGTAAACCTTTAATTGCAGCTTGATTAGTCTGTTTTTAGCGAGATATATTCCTTGAATATTACTTATGTTCTCCTAGCTGGGGATTTTGTAAACCTTTAATTGCAGCTTGATTAGTTTGTTTATAGCGAGATATATTCCTTGAATATTACTTATGTTCTCCTAGCGGGGGATTTTGTAAACCTATAATTGCAGCTTGATTAGTTTGTTTATAGCGAGATATATTCCTTGAATATTACTTATGTTCTCCTAGCGGGGGATTTTGTAAACCTATAATTGCAGCTTGATTAGTCTGTTTTTAGGTAGATATATTTTTTGACTATTTCTTACGTTCTCCTATGGGGGATTTTGTAAACCTTTAATTGCAGCTTGATTAGTTTGTTTTTAGCGAGATATATTTCTTGACTATTTCTTATGTTCTCCTAGCTAGGAATTTTGTAAATTTTTAATTGCAGCTTCATTAGTTTGTTTCTAGCGAGATATATTACTTGAATATTATTTATGTTTTCCTAGCTGGGGATTTTGTAAACCTTTAATTGCAGCTTGATTAGTTTGTTTTTAGCGAGATACATTCCTTTAATATTACTTATGTTCTCCTAGCGGGGGATGTTGTAAATCTTTAATTGCAGCTTGATTAGTTTGTTTTAGCGAGATATATTCCTTGAATATTACTTATGTTCTCCTAGCGGGGAATTTTGTAAACCTTTAATTGTAGCTTTATTAGTCTGTTTTTAGCGAGATATATTCCTTGAATATTACTTATGTTCTCCTAGCGGGGAATTTTGTAAACCTTTAATTGTAGCTTTATTAGTCTGTTTTTAGCGAGATATATTCCTTGAATATTTCTTATGTTCTCCTAGTTGGGGATTTTGTAAACCTTTAATTGTAGCTTGATTAGTTTGTTTTTAGCGAGATATATTTCTTGACTATTTCTTATGTTCTCCTAGCTAGGAATTTTGTAAATTTTTAATTGCAGCTTCATTAGTTTGTTTCTAGCGAGATATATTACTTTAATATTATTTATGTTCTCCTAGCTGGGGATTTTGTAAACCTTTAATTGCAGCTTGATTAGTTTGTTTTTAGCGAGATATATTCCTTTAATATTACTTATGTTCTCCTAGCGGGCGATTTTGTAAATCTTTAATTGCAGCTTGATTAGTTTGTTTTAGCGAGATATATTCCTTGAATATTACTTATGTTCTCCTAGCGGGGAATTTTGTAAACCTTTAATTGTAGCTTTATTAGTCTGTTTTTAGCGAGATATATTCCTTGAATATTTCTTATGTTCTCCTAGCTGGGGATTTTGTAAACCTTTAATTGCAGCTTGATTAGTTTGTTTTTAGCGAGATATATTTTTTGAATATTACTTATGTTCTCCTAGCTGGAGATTTTGTAAACCTTTAATTGCAGCTTGATTAGTTTGTTTTTAGCGAGATATATTCCTTTAATATTACTTATGTTCTCCTAGCGGGGATTTTGTAAATCTTTAATTGCAGCTTGATTAGTTTGTTTTTAGCGAGATATATTCCTTGAATATTACTTATGTTCTCCTAGCAGGCGATTTTGTAAATCTTTAATTGCAGCTTGATTAGTTTGTTTTAGCGAGATATATTCCTTGAATTATTACTTATGTTCTCCTAGCTGGGGATTTTGTAAACCTTTAATTGCAGCTTGATTAGTTTGTTTTTAGCGAGATATATTCCTTGAATATTACTTATGTTCTCCTAGCTGGGGATTTTGTAAACCTTTAATTGCAGCTTGATTAGTTTGTTTATAGCGAGATATATTCCTTGAATATTACTTATGTTCTCCTAGCGGGGGATTTTGTAAACCTATAATTGCAGCTTGATTAGTTTGTTTATAGCGAGATATATTCCTTGAATATTACTTATGTTCTCCTAGCGGGGGATTTTGTAAACCTATAATTGCAGCTTGATTAGTCTGTTTTTAGGTAGATATATTTTTTGACTATTTCTTACGTTCTCCCATGGGGATTTTGTAAACCTTTAATTGCAGCTTGATTAGTTTGTTTTAGCGAGATATATTTCTTGACTATTTCTTATGTTCTCCTAGCTAGGAATTTTGTAAATTTTTAATTGCAGCTTCATTAGTTTGTTTCTAGCGAGATATATTACTTGAATATTATTTATGTTTTCCTAGCTGGGGATTTTGTAAACCTTTAATTGCAGCTTGATTAGTTTGTTTTTAGCGAGATACATTCCTTTAATATTACTTATGTTCTCCTAGCGGGGGATGTTGTAAATCTTTAATTGCAGCTTGATTAGTTTGTTTTAGCGAGATATATTCCTTGAATATTACTTATGTTCTCCTAGCGGGGAATTTTGTAAACCTTTAATTGTAGCTTTATTAGTCTGTTTTTAGCGAGATATATTCCTTGAATATTACTTATGTTCTCCTAGCGGGGAATTTTGTAAACCTTTAATTGTAGCTTTATTAGTCTGTTTTTAGCGAGATATATTCCTTGAATATTTCTTATGTTCTCCTAGCTGGGGATTTTGTAAACCTTTAATTGCAGCTTGATTAGTTTGTTTTTAGCGAGATATATTTCTTGACTATTTCTTATGTTCTCCTAGCTAGGAATTTTGTAAATTTTAATTGCAGCTTCATTAGTTTGTTTCTAGCGAGATATATTACTTTAATATTATTTATGTTCTCCTAGCTGGGGATTTTGTAAACCTTTAATTGCAGCTTGATTAGTTTGTTTTAGCGAGATATATTCCTTTAATATTACTTATGTTCTCCTAGCGGGCGATTTTGTAAATCTTTAATTGCAGCTTGATTAGTTTGTTTTAGCGAGATATATTCCTTGAATATTACTTATGTTCTCCTAGCGGGAATTTTGTAAACCTTTAATTGTAGCTTTATTAGTCTGTTTTTAGCGAGATATATTCCTTGAATATTTCTTATGTTCTCCTAGCTGGGGATTTTGTAAACCTTTAATTGCAGCTTGATTAGTTTGTTTTAGCGAGATATATTTTTTGAATATTACTTATGTTCTCCTAGCTGGGGATTTTGTAAACCTTTAATTGCAGCTTGATTAGTTTGTTTTAGCGAGATATATTCCTTTAATATTACTTATGTTCTCCTAGCGGGGATTTTGTAAATCTTTAATTGCAGCTTGATTAGTTTGTTTTAGCGAGATATATTCCTTGAATATTACTTATGTTCTCCTAGCAGGGGATTTTGTAAATCTTTAATTGCAGCTTGATTAGTTTGTTTTAGCGAGATATATTCCTTGAATATTACTTATGTTCTCCTAGCGGGGGATTTTGTAAACCTATAATTGCAGCTTGATTAGTCTGTTTTTAGGTAGATATATTTTTTGACTATTTCTTACGTTCTCCTATGGGGGATTTTGTAAACCTTTAATTGCAGCTTGATTAGTTTGTTTTTAGCGAGATATATTTCTTGACTATTTCTTATGTTCTCCTAGCTAGGAATTTTGTAAATTTTTAATTGCAGCTTCATTAGTTTGTTTCTAGCGAGATATATTACTTGAATATTATTTATGTTTTCCTAGCTGGGGATTTTGTAAACCTTTAATTGCAGCTTGATTAGTTTGTTTTTAGCGAGATATATTCCTTTAATATTACTTATGTTCTCCTAGCGGGGGATGTTGTAAATCTTTAATTGCAGCTTGATTAGTTTGTTTTAGCGAGATATATTCCTTGAATATTACTTATGTTCTCCTAGCGGGGAATTTTGTAAACCTTTAATTGTAGCTTTATTAGTCTGTTTTTAGCGAGATATATTCCTTGAATATTACTTATGTTCTCCTAGCGGGGAATTTTGTAAACCTTTAATTGTAGCTTTATTAGTCTGTTTTTAGCGAGATATATTCCTTGAATATTTCTTATGTTCTCCTAGCTGGGGATTTTGTAAACCTTTAATTGCAGCTTGATTAGTTTGTTTTTAGCGAGATATATTTCTTGACTATTTCTTATGTTCTCCTAGCTAGGAATTTTGTAAATTTTTAATTGCAGCTTCATTAGTTTGTTTCTAGCGAGATATATTACTTTAATATTATTTATGTTCTCCTAGCTGGGGATTTTGTAAACCTTTAATTGCAGCTTGATTAGTTTGTTTTTAGCGAGATATATTCCTTTAATATTACTTATGTTCTCCTAGCGGGCGATTTTGTAAATCTTTAATTGCAGCTTGATTAGTTTGTTTTAGCGAGATATATTCCTTGAATATTACTTATGTTCTCCTAGCGGGGAATTTTGTAAACCTTTAATTGTAGCTTTATTAGTCTGTTTTTAGCGAGATATATTCCTTGAATATTTCTTATGTTCTCCTAGCTGGGGATTTTGTAAACCTTTAATTGCAGCTTGATTAATTTGTTTTTAGCGAGATATATTTTTTGAATATTACTTATGTTCTCCTAGCTGGGGATTTTGTAAACCTTTAATTGCAGCTTGATTAGTTTGTTTTTAGCGAGATATATTCCTTTAATATTACTTATGTTCTCCTAGCGGGGGATTTTGTAAATCTTTAATTGCAGCTTGATTAGTTTGTTTTTAGCGAGATATATTCCTTGAATATTACTTATGTTCTCCTAGCAGGCGATTTTGTAAATCTTTAATTGCAGCTTGATTAGTTTGTTTTAGCGAGATATATTTTTTGAATATTACTTATGTTCTCCTAGCTGGGGATTTTGTAAACCTTTAATTGCAACTTGATTAGTTTGTTTTTAGCGAGATATATTCCTTTAATATTACTTATGTTCTCCTAGCGGGGGATTTTGTAAATCTTTAATTGCAGCTTGATTAGTTTGTTTTTAGCGAGATATATTCCTTGAATATTACTTATGTTCTCCTAGCAGGCGATTTTGTAAATCTTTAATTGCAGCTTGATTAGTTTGTTTTAGCGAGATATATTCCTTGAATATTACTTATGTTCTCCTAGCTGGGGATTTTGTAAACCTTTAATTGCAGCTTGATTAGTTTGTTTTTAGCGAGATATATTCCTTGAATATTACTTATGTTCTCCTAGCTGGGGATTTTGTAAACCTTTAATTGCAGCTTGATTAGTTTGTTTATAGCGAGATATATTCCTTGAATATTACTTATGTTCTCCTAGCGGGGGATTTTGTAAACCTATAATTGCAGCTTGATTAGTTTGTTTATAGCGAGATATATTCCTTGAATATTACTTATGTTCTCCTAGCGGGGGATTTTGTAAACCTATAATTGCAGCTTGATTAGTCTGTTTTTAGGTAGATATATTTTTTGACTATTTCTTACGTTCTCCTATGGGGGATTTTGTAAACCTTTAATTGCAGCTTGATTAGTTTGTTTTTAGCGAGATATATTTCTTGACTATTTCTTATGTTCTCCTAGCTGGGGATTTTGTAAATTTTTAATTGCAGCTTCATTAGTTTGTTTCTAGCGAGATATATTACTTGAATATTATTTATGTTTTCCTAGCTGGGGATTTTGTAAACCTTTAATTGCAGCTTGATTAGTTTGTTTTTAGCGAGATACATTCCTTTAATATTACTTATGTTCTCCTAGCGGGGGATGTTGTAAATCTTTAATTGCAGCTTGATTAGTTTGTTTTAGCGAGATATATTCCTTGAATATTACTTATGTTCTCCTAGCAGGCGATTTTGTAAATCTTTAATTGCAGCTTGATTAGTTTGTTTTAGCGAGATATATTCCTTGAATATTACTTATGTTCTCCTAGCTGGGGATTTTGTAAACCTTTAATTGCAGCTTGATTAGTTTGTTTTTAGCGAGATATATTCCTTGAATATTACTTATGTTCTCCTAGCTGGGGATTTTGTAAACCTTTAATTGCAGCTTGATTAGTTTGTTTATAGCGAGATATATTCCTTGAATATTACTTATGTTCTCCTAGCGGGGGATTTTGTAAACCTATAATTGCAGCTTGATTAGTTTGTTTATAGCGAGATATATTCCTTGAATATTACTTATGTTCTCCTAGCGGGGGATTTTGTAAACCTATAATTGCAGCTTGATTAGTCTGTTTTTAGCGAGATATATTCCTTGAATATTACTTATGTTCTCCTAGCAGGCGATTTTGTAAATCTTTAATTGCAGCTTGATTAGTTTGTTTTAGCGAGATATATTCCTTGAATATTACTTATGTTCTCCTAGCTGGGGATTTTGTAAACCTTTAATTGCAGCTTCATTAGTTTGTTTCTAGCGAGATATATTCCTTGAATATTATTTATGTTCTCCTAGCTGGGGATTTTGTAAACCTTTAATTGCAGCTTGATTAGTTTGTTTTTAGCGAGATATATTCCTTTAATATTACTTATGTTCTCCTAGCGGGCGATTTTGTAAATCTTTAATTGCAGCTTGATTAGTTTGTTTTAGCGAGATATATTCCTTGAATATTACTTATGTTCTCCTAGCGGGGAATTTTGTAAACCTTTAATTGTAGCTTTATTAGTCTGTTTTTAGCGAGATATATTCCTTGAATATTTCTTATGTTCTCCTAGCTGGGGATTTTGTAAACCTTTAATTGCAGCTTGATTAGTTTGTTTTAGCGAGATATATTCCTTGAATATTACTTATGTTCTCCTAGCTGGGGATTTTGTAAACCTTTAATTGCAGCTTGATTAGTTTGTTTTTAGCGAGATATATTCCTTGAATATTACTTATGTTCTCCTAGCGGGGGATTTTGTAAACCTATAATTGCAGCTTGATTAGTCTGTTTTTAGGTAGATATATTTTTTGACTATTTCTTACGTTCTCCTATGGGGGATTTTGTAAACCTTTAATTGCAGCTTGATTAGTTTGTTTTTAGCGAGATATATTTCTTGACTATTTCTTATGTTCTCCTAGCTAGGAATTTTGTAAATTTTTAATTGCAGCTTCATTAGTTTGTTTCTAGCGAGATATATTACTTGAATATTATTTATGTTTTCCTAGCTGGGGATTTTGTAAACCTTTAATTGCAGCTTGATTAGTTTGTTTTTAGCGAGATACATTCCTTTAATATTACTTATGTTCTCCTAGCGGGGGATTTTGTAAATCTTTAATTGCAGCTTGATTAGTTTGTTTTAGCGAGATATATTCCTTGAATATTACTTATGTTCTCCTAGCGGGGAATTTTGTAAACCTTTAATTGTAGCTTTATTAGTCTGTTTTTAGCGAGATATATTCCTTGAATATTTCTTATGTTCTCCTAGCTGGGGATTTTGTAAACCTTTAATTGCAGCTTGATTAGTTTGTTTTTAGCGAGATATATTCCTTGAATATTACTTATGTTCTCCTAGCTGGGGATTTTGTAAACCTTTAATTGCAGCTTGATTAGTTTGTTTTTAGCGAGATATATTCCTTGAATATTACTTATGTTCTTCTAGCTGGGGATTTTGTAAACCTTTAATTGCAGCTTGATTAGTTTGTTTTTAGCGAGATATATTCCTTGAATATTTCTTATGTTCTCCTAGCGGGGGATTTTGCAAACCTTTAATTGCAGCTTGATTAGTCTGTTTTTAGGTAGATATATTTCTTGACTATTTCTTCGGCACCGCATGGCCAAGCGTGTTAAGGCATGCAACTCGTAATCTGAGGGTCGCGGGTTCGCATGCCGGTCGCGCCAAACATGCTCGTCCTTTTAGCCGTGGATGCGTTATGATGTGACAGTCAATCCAACTATTCGTTGGTAAAAGAGTAATCCAAGAGTTGGCGGTGGGTGGTGATGACTAGCTGCCTTCCCTCTAGTCTTACACTACTAAATTAGGGACGGCTAACACAGATAACCCTCGAGAAGCTTTGTGCGAAATTCCAAAACAAACAAACAAACATGTTTATTTCTTATGTTCTCCTAGCGGGGGATTTTGTAAACCTTTAACTGCAGCTCAAGCATACATAATAGCAAACGACCAGAGTATATTTTATATAGGTTGTTCTTCAAAAAAAAAAAAGGAAAAACACATTTATAATAAATTTAACAATAAGGATTAACGCGTGCTATTTTTAAACTGAACAGTACCTTATGCAGCACACGCTACAGACAAATACGTATATAACAACAACTTATGATAATTGATTGGTTTATTAACCTTAATGATTCCTAATACACACATTAGTTAAACAGCCAAATTCAGAAACCCCAGTGTTCATTGCATAATCGTCTAGTTAAAGCCACCCCACAACTGAAATTGCGCATCAATGTGGCTCGAACTTTGAACCTTCTGCACTCTTATCCCTTCAGTAATGGTGTAGTGGTAAACAGGAAACGTTTTGTTCAAAGCTCAAACGTTTCTAGTTCTCCTGAAATTAGAAACTCTCTGTACTTTAGAGTTTTCTGAACAGTCATCCTTATGAATGTTTGGATCCCTTGAACGTTTTGTTCGTTTGTTTGTTTCAGAACACTCATCATAATCTACCCACAAGGTTATATGTTTCTAATATGGAACTAGTACACTAAAGAGAAAGCGCCTAGTCAACAAGTACCCACCGTTAAGCCTTGGGTTGGAAAACGACACTGGTCATCACATTATAATTCCTCTACTGTTCAAATGCTGATCATGTTCGGTGACAGGATTCAAACCAGTGATCTTGTTTATTATTTTAAATACTTTTGAGTTTATAGATTACACAAAAACTGAATAATAATTCAGTAAGAATCTAAACCTGGTTTTTATCGACTTAAAGGGCTAAAATCGGGTTTTGATACCCGTGGTTGGAAGAGCACACGTAGCCTATTGTGGAGCTTTGCGCTTGACAACAAACAAACAAACCTATATCGAGTTTGGTTTACACAATTATTTATTTTCTATCCTACATTGGAAAAGTTTTAAGTGGCTTGAATGACAGAATTGTCGATGTTATTTTTCCTTGTACACTGAGTGCAATGGCTTTACTTAGGCCTAAGAGTAGAATGGTGAGATAAAATGTAGTTCTTCTGACTTATTCAAATAAATATTTAATCGAGTTCTCATTTTAATATTTTTTTAAACATTTATTAACGTGCATTTAACTTCTTTTATATTCTTCAGAGTTTCCTACAGGTCCTTCGGAAATGACGTCAGTAAACTTTCTTTACCGCCATCTGACGGTAACAGTTCCAGTAGCCAGTTCCGTCCTTGTCTTAGTAGTTGTTTTCATAGTTGTGTGTCAAGTGACCCGGAGAAGATCCCCTGGGCCACGTACTTATTCCCCAGAAGGTAAAAAAGAAAAAAGAAACTATTTATGTAACCGTCATTTAATGTTTTTCAGACAAATATAATATTTAAAAATAAACTTATTTCTAGCTTTCAGTAATATTTTCCTAAACTTGTGTGACGCCTTGGGGGACAAATTTCATAGTTTTGTTCCCATGCTTCTCGGTTAAAACAGTGTCTTTAGTATTTACTGTTTTTCCAACTATTCAGTAAATGACAACATAATTCTGTTTTATTTATACGTGAATATTCAAGTCACGGTTTACTATTAACTGTATAAATGCCCTCTTATGGTATTTTATCAAAATTAAAAATCTATTTAAATAATAAGTTGTCCAGACGAGGTTATTACTGTATCCTGTGTCCGTTCAACAGAGAAAAAGTTCTTTGCCTACCGTGCGAAAATAATCCCATTTGAATTACTAATTGAAACACGCACGCGGCTGCTCACCCTTCGAACACTGGTTACAGGTTGGGTAAGAGTTTACAAAAGGTAACACTAAATTATTTAAACGTTCGTGCAAAGTTTCATAACATATGATTTCGTAAGTTGATTTCCTTAATCATCCAGTGAAAAACGTAACAAAGTTCTCCTTTTAATTCATGATAAAATTTAAAATTATTTTCTGCAGTACCTAGGGTACAATACAGCTAATATTATTTTATCCTGTTTATTAAAATATATTTAAATTACCCTAATACACTCTCTTAGTAATTTTAAGGAACGTGAAAACACGCATGAGAAATCTTTTTTTTTGTTTCTGCTTTATAAAGTTGCATCTTTGTTCAGAAATAGATTTTTTTTCCTCTTTAAAATGTAGTATATTTGCTCAGAAATAAATTTATTCGCTTTTAAATTGCAGAGTCTTTGCTTAGAAATTAATTTTCTCTGTTAAAATATTGCATCTTTGCTCGAGCAAGGTGCCACTCTGACAAGAAATAATTTCAAACATTAACTTCGTAAGTATCTCATTTCTGACAGTAATTCTCCCGGGTTTTTTTTTTTTTTTCTGGAGCAAACGTTCCTAGACTGCGTAAACTTTATGAAAAACAATTATATGAATTATGCAAGATATAATGGTCCCGCTAATAGACAGATGAGATAAAATTGGATTTAAGTTGTAGGTTCATTATGTAAAAAAAAAAAAGTCCCTCCCGTGGATCAGCAGTAAGTTTACAGACTTACAATGCTAAAATCCGACCAAATAAATAATTACAAAGGTTTCCACTAAAACACACACACTGTTTAAAAGTATATTTAGCTTCTAGGGCTAAAGGCTTTTAATACTCACATCAGAAAGATCATTGTGACTGGTTTGTTTGTTTTTGAATTTCGCACAAAGCTACTCGAGGGCTATCTGTGCTAGCCGTCCCTAATTTAGCAGTGTAAGACTAGAGGGAGGGCAGCTAGTCATCACCACCCACCTCCAACTCTTGGGCTACTCTTTTACCAACGAATAGTGGGATTGACCGTCACTTTATAACGCCCCCACGGCTGAAAGGGTGAGCATGTTTGGCGCGACGGGGATGCGAACCCGCGACCCTCAGATTACGAGTCACACGTCTTAACACGCTTGGCCATGCCGGGCCCGACTGGTTGGTAATATTTAAAAAATCTGCCCACAACTTTTAAAAACTGGGATAAATCAGGTTTTTTTATACAGTAAGTGACCTCAGTTTTTCCCATGAATCTATCTATTATATTTTGGTTTATTTTAACAGCATTAAAATGTGAAGATTCCGTCGATTTGACTGTTCTAGTCCTGTAGTTCTATATTGAATTTTTACGCGTTTGTTTTTTTAGGAACAGAAAACAGTGAACAAGTGAAGCCAGAAAATATGTCACTCACAGTAACGTACGACAGTAACCACGAACCAGCATACCTTCCTGCACCCTATGCTACCACTAAGATCCCGGTGTACTCTCGAGATCAGAGTGGACCACTCAGGGGAGGATCAGATCCAGGCATGCGCACATTTGGCAACAGTCGACATCTTTATGATGTACCAAATCCAAACAGAAGGGTAGGTTTAAATTTTACGGTTCTTCAGGTTCGCTAATTATATTAAACCTTTGTCTAATAAAATATCGTGTTCTATATTTCCACTAGTGTCTCATTGTCGGGCCTGGATTAAGAACCAGGGGAGCCCATCGCAAATTTTTATGGATTTGGGAACGTCAGAATCAAACTGTTATAAATATAATATAATACAAAATATAAATGTAATACAAATATAATTTGATACTGTGTATTAAGTACTTTGTTTGTTTACTATAAAGCAGAACCATATGGGTCTACCTGCTGTACTCAGCGTGGGGTACCGAATTCTGCATTTTAACGTTGTAAAATATATCATTGTCTTACCAGGGGGCGTATTAGGTACAGTTAGAGCAGCACACAAGCACAAGTATTACACAAAATATTAATTATTATGTTTGTAATAAATATAAAGTAATGAAAATAATATGTGAGAAAACATTGATGAAAATTCACAAAATAACAATTTTTAACAAAAAGAGTAAAATCGCTGTTGTGTTAGTAACGCAGTCACGATTGTTTGGGTGGAGTTGGGAGAAATGGATATTTTGGGGCTCTTAGATGGGGTGATTTTTCTGAACATCGCTTATCACTTGTCAAGTATATATAACCTTATTTTCCTCGATAAATCTTTTTTTTCAATTATGTTGCATGTAATATTGAAAAAAAACATTCAGAAAGTTATGTATGATATTTTAATTCTATACCTAAGCCTTACATCTGGCCTTGTATAGATTCAGGTTTAGAATTTCTTTCATTTTCTTTCTAGATATACTATCGCCGCTGTAGCATAATATGAGCTAGTTAAAATTTAATGGGACTTATTCATTGAAGAGAAAGATTTGTTGTTTTGTTTTTTTAATTTCGAGTAAAGCTACACGAGGGCATTCTGCGCTAGCCGTCCGCAATTTAGCAGTGTAAGATAAGAGGGAAAGTGGCTAAGTCATTACCACCCACTGCCAACTCTTGAGCTACTCTTTTACCAATGAATAGTGGGATTGACCGTTGAATAATAACGCCCCCACGGCTGAAAGGGCGAACATGTTTGGTGTTTGTTTGTTTAGAATTTTTCACAAAGCTATGCGAGGGCTATCTGCGCTAGTCGTCCCTAATTTAGCAGTGTAAGACTAGAAGGAAGGCAGCTAGTCATTACCACCCACCGCCAAGTCTTGGACTATTCTTTTACCAACGAATAGTGGGATTGACCATCATATTATAACGCCTCCACGGCTAAAAGGGCGAGCATGTTTGGTGTGACGGGGATTCGAACCCGCGACCTTCAGATTACGAATCGAGCGCCTTGACCACCTGATCATGCCAGGCCCATGTATAGTGTGACGGGGATTCGAGCCCCCGACCCTCAGATTACGAGTCGTGTGCCCTAACCACATGGCCATACCGAGCCGAGGGAGAAAGGCGGGGAAACTCCTAAATGTATCTAACATAACACCAATTAGTATTAGTTCTCATATAATTTGTTTTTAATTACAATCTGATATGTAATACTTCGAAAACCAGAGGTTCTGTCATTGTATTAAGATAATCTATTTTTATAGTTTAATTCTTGAAGCTCTATGTGTTTCTATGTATGCGAACTAAATACTATTTCAAGCTGTTGTACCATAACCATTTTTCTGAATATAATGTTAGAATTGTGGTAATATGTATGCTTCAATGTGCAGTGAGTTATAGAATTATTGTTGCGTAGGTAAGTGTTGCTATGTGTATTTTCTCAACAATTATTATCCTAGTGATGTGTATGTAGTTCAAAAGTATTATAACAATTATCCTTCCAGTGATGTCTATGTAGTTCAAAAGTATTGTAACAATTATCATCCTAGTGATGTGTATGTAGTTCAAAAGTATTATAACAATTATCCTTCCAGTGATGTCTATGTAGTTCAAAAGTATTATAACAATTATTATCAATCTAGTGATGTTCATGTAGTTCAAAAGTATTATAACAATTATTATCCTAGTGATGTGTATGTAGTTCAAAAGTATTATAACAATTATCATCCTAGTGATGTGTATGTAGTTCAAAAGTATTGTAACAATTATCCTTCCAGTGATGTCTATGTAGTTCAAAAGTATTATAACAATTATCATCCTAGTGATGTGTATGTAGTTCAAAAGTTTTGTAACAATTATCCTTCCAGTGATGTCTATGTAGTTCAAAAGTTTTCCAATTATTATCAATCTAGTGATGTTCATGTAGTTCAAAAGTATTTTAATAATTTTAAATGAAACTACACCTGTTATAAAATAAGTAGTTTTGATGTGTGATAATGAACTTCACTTAGTGTTTTAGTTTGTTGTTGTTGTTTTTTATAACTACTATCCTGTAGATGGAACCTAAGCCTGTCACCAGCAGCATTGTCAGCAGCGAATATCAGAAGAGTGGTAAGTATTTCACGTGAAATATTTTTAATCATATCACATTACCTTCTAACATTCTCGTATATTCTCGTATACTTCGATAAATCGTGTGAGGTGAAATGCTGATCAAATATCATTTTATCTTTCAGAAGAAAAAAAAATACGAAAAGTCAATGAAACTTCCTCTTTACTATCATTGTACTTACGACACCGAAACTTTCGATATGTAGCTAAGACATAAGGAAACATTAAAATAAAGCTCATGAGAAGGATATGAAAAAAAACCTTCGGTTAGCGTTTCTTTTATAGAAGTTTTTCTGTGTTTTTTTCACAACTTTTGTAATTTAGTTTCATTGTGAGGAATGTATCGGTTATCGATATGATTGTTTACTCTCTATATGAAAATAGTTTAACATTCAAAACATTGTACTTTGCGAGTCCAAACTGCGAACTACAATAATGGAATGAAAATCAATGGGATTTTTTTTTTTTTTCAAATTATGTAATCAGTTCCACGCGCGTGTTATAACTCACCGGAAATTCGAGTTATTCTTAGGATGTGTTTATATCCAAATATCTGAAAATATACATCCGATACAAGTTTGAAGACACGCCATATAACCACATCTTTTAATGTTTGTCTGTTGTTGTTTTTTTAATTTCGCGCAAAGCTACACGAAGGCTATCTGCGCTAGCCGTCCCTGATTTAGCAGTGTAAGAATAGAGAAAAGAAAAGGCAGCTTGTCATCACCACCCCCCGCCAACTCTTGGACTATTTTTTTACCAACGAATAGTGGGGTTGATCTTAACATTATAAAGCCCCAACGGATGAAAGGACAATTCAAACTCGCGACCCTCTGATTACGAGTCGAGTGCCTTAACCACCTGGCTATGCCGGGCCTCGTAGTAACAGTATTAGAACACAAATTTTTCAGAGCTCTTATCTTTCAGAAAAAGCTATGGAAATAATTATTTCTAATCTCTGAAAATAATACCTGACTGAATAAAATTACTCATAGATATTACATTTACAGCACGCGACGCAGCGTTCTTTTCTATTGGTCCATGGTTCCACTAGCCTGTTGCCCAATTTGTTATTAAAATGAAACAGCTAAATTCTTGTTATGGTTTAGTTTAAATCTGAAAGACATATTTGCTTAAATTTACTACCATAACAATGCCTGTAATGACGATTTGTTTGTTTTTTGTGAAATTTCTCGCAAAGATAATCGAAGGCTAACTGCAATAGCCATTCATAATTGTAAAATGGGCCCGGCATGGCCTGGCGGGTTAACGCGTGCGACTCGTAATCTGAGAGTTGCGGGTTCGCATCCCCGTCGCGCCAAACATGCTCCCACTTTCAGTCGTGGGGGCGTTATAATATGACAGTCAATCCTACTATTCGTTGGTGAAAGAGTAGCCCAAGAGTCGGCGGTGGGTGGTGATGACTAGCTGCCTTCCCTCTAGTCTTACACTGCTAAATTAGGGACGGCTGGCGCAGATAACCCTCGAGTAGCTTTGCGCGAAATTCAAAAAAAAAATTGTAAAATCATAGGCTAGAGGAAAGACAGCTTGCCAGTATCATTCGCCCACCCCCCTTTATCTTCAGCTACTATTTTATTGACAGCTGAAATGGCAAACATGTTTGGTGATGCGACTTAAACTTGCAATCTACAGGTTCAAAGTTTCCCGGCCGTCGCACAATTTTAGGCATGGCCAAGCGCGTAAGGCGTGCGACTCGTAATCCGAGGGTCGCGGGTTCGCGCCCGCGTCGCGCTAAACATGCTCGCCCTCCCAGCCGTGGGGGCGTTATAATGTGACGGTCAATCCCACTATTCGTTGGTTAAAAAGTAGCCCAAGAGTTGGCGGTGGGTGGTGATGACTAGCTGCCTTCCCTCTAGTCTTACACTGCTAAATTAGGGACGGCTAGCACAGATAGCCCTCGAGTGGCTTTGTGCGAAATTCCAAAAAAAACAAAACAAAACAAAAACAAACAGGTTCAAAGTCTCTCGCACTAACCATCAGGCAATGCCGAGCCTGTAGTGATGGAGATATACACTGAAGAACATTACTGCAAAACTTTATTAGATGACCTTTTAGTACAATACAAAAACTTCGATTTTTTTGAAATGTGTGTTAATGAAGACAAAGAGCCCCCCAATGACACAATGTCTGCGGACAGCTAGAAAACCCATTGTGTAGCTTTGTGCTTGATTCCAAAACAAGTAAAAACAAAACTCGTTTTCATGAATGATTGGTTTGTTTTGAATTTTGCGCAAAGCTACACGAGGGCTGTCTGCGCTAGCCGTCCCTGATTTAACAGTGTATGAATAGAGGGAAGGCAGCTAGTCATCAATACCCACCGCCACCTCTTGGGCTACTCTTTTATCAACGAATAGTGGGATTGGCTATCATGTTATAACGCCCCAACAGCTGAAAGGGCGAGCATGTTTGGTGTGATGGGGTCTCGAACCGACAACCCTCGGATTACGAGTCGCTCACCTTAACCACCTGAGAATTTACTTTGACATTTAAATTTGTCTGTATTATGTCACTAGCTCTACTTCAAGATGGTCCACAATGTCTAGACAAAAGAAGCCGAAATCCTATTAGTTACGGCAAGAGAGGCCATAAAAGGGACTTTGGAGATGGGTAAGTAAGATTTATCATTGCCTGTGAAATAGATAATTGTTCTCCCGCTTTAACATTACAGTTGCTTCTTCATAAGAATAATAATTAATTAAATTGGTTACAGGATACTTTTAATTAGATCAAATGATCCACTATAATACAAAAATTGTGAATCGCTTCTGTTCTACGTCTTTTCTAAACGCCGTAAATTAAATATTTTATGACCTTCCAAAATCATTTTGTTAAAGTGAATTAAAAAGTGTGTCTATTTCACGAAATCATTATTTCGTCAGAAGATTACTTTCATTGTTTGTAATTCTGTAGATGTGATTTTTAAAAAATCATTGAATACCCACACACGTCACACTGCATATTTAAACAAATGTACTTTTATTCCCATTATGTAACTTCTAAAGTATGTTTCAGAAGATGTAATATTTTTTTTGTGTCAAAGTCTACTAGGTTTAGGCCATTAGAATTTATCATTGTTCAATAACGCTGGTTGTATTTGCCGAGGTAAACAAATAAGGACGTTGAGAGTAATCGGTTAAGCCAGTCGTTATGGTTGATGTTCGTTGAATTAACCTGTTAAGTGCCGTAAACGAGATGACTCGTCCAAGCCGATCGGTAACACAGTGCCATAGACGAGCCAATTAGTTTTGAATAATACCTAACTTCAATGCTAGATGTCAGCACCATACATGCACTTGACCTACTTACGTATTGTTTCACTTTCGATCCAAAATGGCGTCACGAAAAAGGGTACAAAATGAAGAAGCATTAGAGTTGTATTTTGAACTTGGTTCGGAGTTGCCGTAGCAGCTGAAATACTTGGCAGTCAAAAGGTTAAGTAAGAATTAAGTAGATGTTAATTTCTTTGGTGGAAAACTAAGTCTAATTATAAATATAAGAACCACAGCAATAATTATAAATATATTTAATGAATGTTAAAACCCATCTCAATAAGCTACTCAGGTCTTTCTACCCATTTCAACCATCATTTCTTATCACTAACTTTTTTGTTTAACTAAAGACGTTTCACTTTCAAACGTCTTATATAAATATTAACGTGATAGCTGTAGGGCCACCTACGTAGACAAGACTTCTCGCCACTAAAAAATACGCACCTTGGAACACGAGGGTTTGTGGAATACTCATGTGATAGCTGTAGAGCCACCGACACAGGCAAGACTTCTCACCTTTAACAAATATGCGCCTTGAAGCACGTGGGTTTGTTTGTAGTTAAGCGTAAACCTGCACAATAGGCTACCTGTGCTCTGCCCTCCATGGGTATCGAAACTCGGTTTCTAATGTTAGTTCCATAACATACCGCTGTGTGGGGGTGGAGGCGGAACACGTGACAGTTTTTAACAGAACAAGACTTAAACTTGGAACCTCACCTAACTCTCCTATATATTCTATATATGCATAATATATATATTCGCACAACAAAAATTCATTACACTTGTTTCCTCAGAAAACTTTCATTTCTAACTTATGGTGCAATAGTCGGAACTGTTGATAAAAGAAAGTCGACATATTATGTTTTTTTTTCTTAAGAATTAAGTACAAAGCTACACAAAGGGCTATCTGTGCTCTGCCCATCACGGGTATCAAAACCTATGCCACTGAAAATCAAAGTTGTGATAGAAATTCATCATCTTTCCTCATTTTTTTTACTCAAATGGCTTTTTTTTATATTCTTGAAGACCGCCAGTGGCACAGCAGCATGTCTGCAGACTTAGAAATGCTACAAACCAGGTTTCGATACCCGTGGTGGGCAGAGCACAGATAGCCCTTGTGTAGCTTTGTGCTTAACTTCAAACAAACACTATTTTGAACAAAACTGAAATGTTTTATCATTTTCTAACGCTATTCATTGTATTTTAATATTAGAAATTGTACTAATGATTGTCCCATTCGTTATTGTCATAGAATTGAATGTTTTCTAAATATTCCCAGTTTTACATTTTTGTTATACTTAATCTGAACGTGTGAACACGTGCATCACCCACGTCAAATCTGAATTTGGCTTATAAGATTAACCTTCATTTGAAGTAAGGATGACTTCGCGTTCGGAATACCATGACGTTTTACTATTGCTACAATTTTATCAATAAAATAGGGTGTTTTTCTTCAAGGAGAAAACTGACTTAAGAATTATGAAAGAATGTTGCTCCACAGGAAAGAAAATCTCGTAAACTGACAGATGATATAAAACACATAAAGTTATGGGATGTTATCCACGAATGACCTCAGAAGCTCCCTAATACTGCCCAGTAAGTGTTATGAGGCACACAGTCATTACCGTCACACATATTTGAAGGTAAAAGGAACGGAAAGAAATCGAATTAAATGTTACTAAGTGCACAAAAGGTTTACCCTTGTCTAGGACCTAGCTACGAAACACTGTAAACGCACTAATTAAATTACACATTGGATGAGTGTGGTTTGGTTAATTTTGAATTTCGCACAAAGCTACACAAGGGCTATCTACACTAGCCGTCTTTAGTGTAGCAGTAAAGACTAGAGAGAATACAGCCAGTCATCATCATCCACCGCCAACGCTTGAGCTACTCTTTCTAACCAATGAATAATGGGATTAATTGTAACATGGTAACGACCCCACAGCTGAAAAGGCGAGCATGTTTGGAGAAACGGAAATTTGAACCAGCGACCTTCAGACTACGAGTCAAGCACCTAAACCATTTGGTCACTTTGGACTTGAATGACCATGAGCCATTAATCAAGCATTTAAGAGAGTTGCCCGAAGTATCTGCCATTGTTGTTGGTTTATTTGTAATTACGCACAAAGCTACACAATGGGCTATCTATGCTGTACTAACTATGGGTATAAAAGCCCGATTTTTAGAGTTCTAAGCCTTTGATTATGTCTAATTGGACGGAAGGCTAAGTTTGCTGAGATGCGTCAATAAGTCCTATGACGTTCAAACCGACAAGAAGCATGTTTTGAAATGGGTGTGCTTGTAAACCATTTTAATTTGTGTAATCGAATGATATTCAAATAATACTGTAAAATAATTTCTAATAATTATTAGATGATTAAAGAAAAGAAAATAGGTATGAGAAACTTTTGTCTCTGAAACTTT
>NC_134827.1:29269401-29340756 GCF_004210375.1 Tachypleus tridentatus
GTCAGCAGACACACCGCTGTGCCACTGGAGGACTTGTGTTGTAAGCTAAGAAGCTTCTAGTTTCTCCCTTCTATTACTATCACAGTTTATAATGATTCTCTACTGCGTGCACTTACCACATCCATGTTTCCTGGGTATTTTAAAATTATAAAATGTTTAATCCTCTGACAGAGTGCTGCAACTTAAGTCAAGCTAGCACGTACGTTCTCTACGGGCTTTATTCAAACATAGTTTACTCCAACATAAGGTACAAGAAACGTCAACCGTAACTTAGGAACCGTAACTGTTTGTTTGTTTGTTTATGGGGTTAAATACAATGCCACACAATAGGCTATCTGTGATCTGTCCACCATGAGTATCGAAACCCGGTTTATATCAGTACGAGTCAGCAGACACTCAGCTGTGCCACTGGAGGACTTGTGTTGTAAGCTAAGAAGCTTCTAGTTTCTCCCTTCTGTAACTATCACAGTTTAGAATGATTCTTTACTGCGTGCACTTACCACATCCATGTTTCCTGGGTATTTTAAATTATAAAAATGTTTAATCCTCTGACAGAGTGCTGTAACTTAAGTCTTAAGCTAGCACGTACGTGATTCTCTACGGGCTTTATTCAAACATAGTTTACTCCAATATAAGGTACAGAAACGTCAACCGTAACTTAGGAAGGTCTGGTTTATTTGTGTAAACATAAAGCCCAAGGACTTACGGGATACTGTACTAAGTCTTATAAAATAAGCTTATAAATTGCTTTTGGCTTCTTCTGACTTGGAAGGACTTCTGTTCCCCTACAGCAGTCAGTTAAAATGAGAAACTGCATGGTTTGGTAACTAACATGTTTATCTATTGTTAATAAAGATACTATTTTATCTATTCACTTATATTTGTGTTGTTTTGCCTTAACAATCGCGGCTTTGCTTAACAATCGCGGCTTTGCTTTTTGTTAATACTATAGGCTCATCTGTTGGTTGTCAGTGTACCTAAATAACCACACTTGCATATGTCAGTGTACCTAAATAACCACACTTGCATATGACAAATATAATTAATGCGTTAAAAAAGGACCATACTATTTCATTGTTAATTATGCATATTCTGCCAGCTTTGTTGTTTTCATTCTAAATAAAAGATGATTTGGATTTACAAATTTAAAAGTGAAAAGGACTGGTCACGAAAAAGAACCCTTCAACTACTTTTTTTTTAACTCACCAGTACAAACATGACTAATTTCAGCTTATTTTCAGTAACATTATCATGTACGTGTGGTGCAAATATCAAAGCGAGACCTCATGACTAAGTATAACAAATTATAATATATATATATATATATATAGACGCTTATTTCATGTAGTTGAAATTTTACGATAATGATCACCGAAGATTTGTTTGTTTTGGAATTTCGCACAAAGCTACTCGAGGGCTATCTGTGCTAGCCGTCCCTAATTTAGCAGTGTAAGACTTTAGGGAAGGCAGCTAGTCATCACCACACACCGCCAACTCTTGGGCTACTCTTTTGCCAACGAATAGTGGGATTGACCGTCACATTATACACCCCCACGGCTGGGAGGGCGAGCATGTTTAGCGCGACTCGGGCGCGAACCCGCGACCCTCGGATTACGAGTCGCACGCCTTACGCGCTTGGCCATGCCAGGCCAGATCACCGAAGAGATAGCAGCACTGAAAAAAAGTCTTAGACACGATAAATTTATATGAAAGATATTTTGTAGGTTAGTAATTCAAAGACCAGACTGTAAATTCACGAGCAGTAAAAAAGTCGTGTTTGGAGGGAATAACATGATAGTTTGCACATAACACTCATGTAGGACGACGTTAGATCTGACTACTCCTTGTGGATATTGGTTAGTGAGTAGTAAAAGCTTGTTTGCTTGTTTGTTTTGGAATTTCGCACAAAGCTACTCGAGAGCTATCTGTGCTAGCCGTCCCTAATTTAGCAGTGTAAGACTAGAGGAAGGCAGCTAGTCATCACCACCCACCGCCAACTCTTGGGCTACTCTTTTACCAACGAATAGTGGGATTGACTGTCACATTACAACTCCCCCACGACTGAAAGGGCGAGCATCTTTGGCGCGACGGGGATGCGAACCCGCGACCCTCATATTACGAGTCGCACGCCTTAACGCGCTTGGCCATGCCGAGCCTAGTAGTAAAACATTCATTACGCAATGCTGAACCTTCAAGAACCCAGAATCACCATATTTCTAGTGGCTGTCTACGTCATCTCTTTATAGCACCAAGAAGACATTATGAATCTGATGGAACACTAGATTGGACGATAAAGACCAGAGTTCTTGGTGTCAAGGCAGACAACCACCAGAAGCACTCGCTGCCACGAGGAATGTTTCCAACTCTTATGGCTTAACAATTAAACTTTTCAATATTAGATGTACAATGCACTCAAAGCATAGTATTGTTGAGAATGCTCAACAAGATTATGTATCGAATATTTGACTTTCCAATCTACAGCCCGAAACGTTAACTATTCAGACAGACTTTGGTCAATATATCCTCCGGAAGTTTACATATGGCAAGAAAATCTAACCGGGAACAGATTTCCTTCACAAAATCATTCTACTCTATCCACTATGTTTACAGAATCACTTGTGTTGCAGTATCAACACCATATGGTTTACTATATTATTTTTATTTACCACTGTCGGATGATTACATAACACTACTTTCCACCAGTCTCTGGTTTTTAACTGCAGTACTAGAAGTGAGACAGATAGTCAACACCATCCGGAACCGACTACTAGTATTCAACAGTTGGATTTGGCAGTCACTCTTATATCATACCCACAGTTTGCCATGAAGGGCGGGAGTTTGTAACAACGGAAAGAAAGTCAAGAATTTACGGTTCGATACGATAATTACCTGGTCACATCCGGGGCTATTCTGTCAAAGTAAAAGGTATTCAATGACACTTTTAAAGGATCTATTATTTTTGTCTGAAAAAGCCATCGATCAAATTCATTTTTGAAAACAAAACGAAACCAACTGTTAAAACACCACCCAACGCAAATTCCATGTTTTAGAATAAAACAGTTCTAGATGTATTTGTCTTCACCATATTGTTTTTAAACCAGAAGTATCAGAACAAACGTCTTCTCACAAAGTTCATTGAACAACATCTCAAATGTTCTTTGGTTTTCTCTCTTTTTTTCGCTTGTTATTTCATTATCTGTTTTTCGGCGGAGTTATTCCATCACCCAAAAGTCCTACTATTGTCCTGTAATAGACGAGTATATTCAGCCCTTTACCCGAAAATATAAAGTTTGTTTATTTTTGAATTTTGCGCAAAGCTACACGAGGGCTATCTGAGATAGCTGTTCCTAATTTAGCAGTATAAAAGTAGAAGGAATGTAGCTAGTCATCACCACCCACCGCCAACTCTTCGGCTATTCTTTCATCAACGAATATTGAGGTTGACCGTTACATTATAACGCCCCCAAGACTGAAAATAGGAGGATGTTTGGTGCGACGGGGGAAGTGACCCCGCGATCTTCTGATTACGAGTCGCACGCCTTAACACGCTTGGCCATCCTGGGCCCGTGGTTTGTAGGGTGTTGTGTTAAAGTAAACTCGTTTTACACGGTGTATACTCGATTTGATTTTTCTGTAGTTAAATACAGAGGACTATCTGTGCTCCACCCACCACGGGTATCAAAACCCGGTTTTTAATTACTTAATATGTAATACCTTATTCAGCTTGTGGTTTGTAAAGGTATTATGTTTAAATGTGTACTTAAAATTATATGAATAATTAAACCAGAGTTAGCGTGATCTTCGACAAAAGCAAGATTACCTATTTGGTCATGTTGAAAATATACCAGATTACGAGTCGCACGCCTTAACCCACCTGGCCATGCCGAGCCTCGCTTAATTCTATATTCATATATTGTCTGTTTTAGGTGCCAAACAAGCAGATTCTTGGTTGTTTTTTTCTTCTCGTATTATTTGAACTATGTACATTATATTGTTAAACTATAATTAAAATATAATAAAAATTGAACAATGTCTAGCCAAGCTAGAAAAAAAACAACTCAAACATAGATCAAGAGATTTATCGAAAATAATCCATCCCAAACTGAAAAAAAAAAAAAAATTATTAAACGTCACATGTGTGCTTAGTGGTAAGCTATAAGTCGGGATTCAATCCCTTTGGTGGGTTTAAGAAAAAATATGTTATCAAAAAAAGGAAGCAAGTGTTCAAATGAAATATTGCTGGGCTCAAAAACGAATCTTTTATTCCATTTTTGTTTTCTACTATTCTTCGTGTAAAATATTTTCCACCTTCCTCTAACTCCTTTCCAACGTTGTTGTTTTTTTCAATCTTTTACTTTCGAAAACCTGCAAATCGACAGGGATTTCTCACACACCAAATTTTCTCTTACTCCAATCGTGGAGTTCTTTACTGAGAATTCCCGGATCTTGAACTTTGTAAATATATGTTTGTGATTTTTTTGTTGTGTTAAGGCGTGCTTGATAGATGGCGCATGTTATAATACAAACAGAAAAAAATAGGTTCATAAAGAAAGAGAAAGAAACCTTGTTGTGATATGGACAAGGGGTCCTTAAGGTGCCTGAATCTTGCTTAACCCAAACATATTTTCCAAGGTGTTTTTTTTCGTTAAATTACTGATTTTTATTCGCGATCCACAAAAAATTTACGCATACACACTTTCAGTTCTTTACCTGTTCTATTGATGTTACATTCTTCGAGACGTTACAGAAAGGCCCCGCATGGCTAATCGTGTTAAAGCGTTCGACTCGTAATCCGAGGATCGCGGGTTCGAATCCCGGTCGCACCAAACATGCTCGCCCCTTTCAGCTGTGGGGGCGTTATAATGTGATGGTCAATCCCACTATTCGTTGGTGAAAGAGTAGCCCAAGGGTTGGCGGTGGGTGGTGATGACTAGCTGCTTTCCCTCTAGTCTTACACTGCTAAATTAGGGACGACTAGCCCAGATAACCCTCGAGTAGCTTTGCGCGAAATTCAAAAACAAACAAACAAGGGTTACAGAACAAACAGTTGGACAAGTAGCCAATCATAAGCTCTGAATTACGTCAAATGTACAACGCTTACGTGTAGAAATGCAGTTCGTATTAATAATGGCAGACAATATAAAAATATGAAGAAATACAGATTTTTCTTTTGCGAAATTTATATTTTACAGTAATTGTAGAGTTCATAGCACATCTAAAAATATTTTAAGATCGTTTAAGGAGTTCCTTAAAAATGTTAAATATTAAATTTTCAACCAATAGAACAGCAGTCCTTCTGTGAGTGCTCTCCTGGTTTCTCTCTCACTCTGTGTATACAAACACTTAATGTGCTATATTGTAAAATGGAAAAGAACCAAGTTGTAATTCGATGAAAAGCAAAATCTGACCTTAGTTATCCGTTTTAATTCACTGATTTGAGTCCAGAAAATTCGCATTTTCCATTTCTCTTCTTTTGTTTCTTCCTTTTTTATCCAGTTTAAATCCGATTTCACTACGTAACACAAATGTTGTTCCTGAATAGTATGTGTTATTTCTTAATTGCTTATGTTGTAAAAGTACAGAAAATGTCCATTATCCCCTTTAAACTTTGCTTTTGTGACCTGGATAATGAAATATACAAATTAACCTATTTTATATGTAAAAACGGGCAAATTTGCACATTTTCATTTACATAAGGTCTGAATAAAACAACATATGAATCAAGATTTACATGTATTTATACTAAAATTATACAAAAATGTTTAGAAGTGAGTAGTTTTTCGAGATTTGTGACTTTAATGTAAATCACTTTCACGTATCAGCTCCCAAATATAGTCTCCCATCATGTTTTCGTTATACGCTCTCAGGTCACAAAAGCAAAGTTTGAAGAGAAAAATAGGTCTTTTCCATTTACTTTAGGCATAAGCAATTGGGAAATAACACTTTCTGTCCAGGAACAAGGAAAAGTAAAAAATTTATTATATAGTGTTATTCGTATTACACCGTATGTTCAGTTAGTTACATAAAATAGATACATTTGAGAATATACAACAGAAACCTTTGTCATACGATATCTGAACTTTGAGTGAGCCCAGACGGATATTATATATATATATATACATTACACAAACAAAATAACGGAACCAAACTAACGTGCCTTTAGGCACGTCTAACTGTTTTGATTACGTTTTACTGAAGAGGCACTTTTTGTGCCACATGTTACAATTAAATGTCTATATATACATATATTTATTAACTTACGGTTAATCAAGCTATCCAGATACATACATCTAAACAAACTCGGTATACTATCAACCCGGTTATAGTATAGATAATTAAACTCGGTATACTATCAACCCGGTAATAGTATAGATAATTAAACTCGGTATACTATCAACCCGGTAATAGTATAGATAATTAAACTCGGTATACTATCAACCCGGTAATAGTATAGATAATTAAACTCGGTATACTATCAACCCGGTAATAGTATAGATAAGTAAACTCGGTATACTATCAACCCGGTAGTAGTATAGATAATTAAACTCGGTATACTATCAACCCAATAATAAATAGATAATTAAACTCGGTATAATATCAACCCGGTAATAGTATAGATAATTAAACTCGGTATGTTATCAACCCGGAAATAGAATAGATAATTAAACTCGGTATACTATCAACCCGGTAATAGTATAGATAATTAAACTCGGTATACTATCAACCCGGTAATAGTATAGATAATTAAACTCGGTATACTATCAACCTGGTAATAGTATAGATAATTAAACTCGGTATACTATCAACCCGGTAATAGTATAGATAATTAAACTCGGTATACTATCAACCTGATAATAGTATAGATAATTAAACCCGGTATACTATCAACCCGGTAATAGTATAAATAATTAAACCCGGTATACTATCAACCCGGTAGATAACTAAACAATTTAACTGTTTCTTGTGAACATTAAACTCCATTGCTTCATCAGTTGGATACCCTTTCTGTTAGCGGTATTTTTGGTTGTAAACCCATTTTTAAAGAATCGCTCTTGGTACTACAAAAAACATAATCTCAAAATGCATTAGTCGCGAGGACAGGAACTGATTCGTTTAAGAGCTAATTGTGAATTGTAAAATTAATGCTACAAGAGTGACTGTAATTTCAATCTATTTGATCAAACAAGTGTATCCCTTTGGACATGACAACCTCAGGTCATTTCAATCTATTTGATCAAACAAGTGTATCCCTTTGGACATGACAATCTCAGGTCATTTCAATCTGTTTGATCAAACAAGGGTATCCCTTTGGACATGACAACCTCAGGTCATTTCAATCTATTTGATCAAACAAGGGTATCCCTTTGGACATGACAACCTCAGGTCATTTCAATCTGTTTGATCAAACAAGGGTATCCCTTTGAACATGACAACCTCAGGTCATTTCAATCTATTTGATCAAACAAAGGTATCCCTTTGGACATGACAACCTCAGGTCATTTCAATCTATTTGATCAAACAAGTGTATCCCTTTGGACATGACAACCTCAGGTCATTTCAATCTATTTGATCAAACAAGGGTATCCCTTTGGACATGACAACCTCAGGTCATTTCAATCTATTTGATCAAACAAGGGTATCCCTTTGGACATGACAACCTCAGGTCATTTCAATCTATTTGATCAAACAAGGGTAAACCTTTGGACATGACAACCTCACGGCTGAACATTTTGCATGGAATTTACGCTTCAGAGTTATTGTGAGCATGTAGGATCGTCAGATAGAGTATGAGTGAATGTGGTGACATGGACATGTAACAATGTGGAGGGGTTCCAACGTCGTTTTGATACAACGTTCTCAATTTATCTAATTACCTCAATTATTTGTCAATACAAATACATAGCTGAATTAAACTGGATCAACGCCATTTTTTTCCTCTTCGCTTAGAAATCCTGATTAGACGTAAACATAGAGATTTTCCCTCTGAAATCGGGCCCGGCATGGCCAAACGTGTTAAGGCGTGCGACTTGTAATCTGAGGGTCGCGGGCTCGAAACCCCGTCACACCAAAAATACTCGCCCTTTCTGCCATGTGGGCGTTATAACGTGACGGTCAATCCCACTATTCGTTGGTAAAAGAGTAGCTAAAGAGTTGGCGGTGGGTGGTTATGAATCCTCTGGAATCATGGAGAAACTACCAAAATGTTTAGGTAAGTATGAAACTATATGATGGACAATCTTCCCTGTGCTAGCCTCCAATATCGAGACCTAGTTTTAGTGTTATAGCCCTACAGACCGCTGCTACTCTACGGGGGAAGAGATAATAATTAAGGTGTTAAATTTGATACTCGTTGGCAGTCTTATTATTAGTTTCTATTATACTTTTGGTCTAAACATACACCTGAGTTAACAAGAGACGTGATTACTTAATATCGAAGATTTAGTTTGCTTGAAGCGATACCCCCAAATTTTCAACTTGAATTAAATAGAGCAGTAATTATGTGGAGACCCGGCATGGCCAGGTGGGTTAAAGTGTTCGACTCGTTATCTGAGAGTCGCGGGTTCGAATCCCGGTTGCACCAAATATGTTTGCCCTGTTAGTCGTTGGGGGCGTTATAATGTGACGATCAATCCCACTATTCACTGATGTCGAGAAAACCCACTTGTAGAGAAATATATATGTAAAAACGAGCCGTTGTTACATATATAATCCCACTATTCGTTGGTAAAAGAGTAGCCCAAGAGTTGGCGGTGGGTGGCGATGACTAGCTGCCTTCCCTTTAGTCTTACACTGCAAAATTAGGGACGGCTAGCGCAGATAGCCCTCGCGGTGCATTGCACGAAATTCTAAACAAACAAACAAACTTAATATGGAACATTTAGATCTCTCAAAGTGATGCCCAACAACTTTCAGTCTGAGTTAAAAGGAATATGCGGTGTATTTTAAACGAAAATTTGTCTTATACGCTGATATTATCAATTAGATAAAAATTTTCATACGGCTTTAATTCAACATAATCTTCTTAAAAAGCAGTTAAGAAACGGATTTATCGATCAATGAAAACCGGGTCTTTAGAAAGCCGCGAGAAACGCAAACGAATTAAAAACAAACACGCAACGCACACATACATCAATCTTGTAATTCAAAACATAATTTAGTAAGAAAGCAAGTACTCGGTCTGACATCAATACTGCTAAGTGCTACACTAACAAACAACTAGGCCCAGTATGGCCAGGTGGTTAAGGTGCTCGATTCGTAATCTGAGGGTTGCGGGTTAGAATCCCTGTCGCACCAAACATGCTCGCCCTTTCAGCCCTTGAGGGCGTTATAATGTCACAGTCAATCCCTCTATTCATTGGTAAAAACGTAGCCCAAGAGTTGGCGGTAGGTGGTGGTGATTAGCTGCTTTCCCTCTAGTCTTACACTGGTAATTAGGTACGGCTAGAGCAGATAGCAGTCGCGTAGCTTTTCGTGAAATTAAAAGAAACAAACAAACAACCCCAAATCTCATTAAAAGGGTGAAGTTTAATTCAAGAAAATATAAACTTGAGCCTGAGTACGTAATTCTTATGATCTGGACATTTTTTTTGTGATCAAACTTATCAGAATCTTCCTAATTACTAATACGATAAAGTTCTTGCTGTTGCGAAACTTACGAGTTTTTTCGCAAGTTATATTTAAAAAGAAAATGCTGTGACGTAAGTTTTCATAAATATGAAGTAGATATGGTTCAGTTTCGTAGCAATTTGCTTGAAGTGCAAATGGAAAACGAGGAGACGATTTTTCGATTTTCGAACCACCAGCTGCACGAGTGTGTGTGCCTCTGACTGCTCCAAAGTCAGTGCACGCGGTTACAAGCAATCAGGGTAATTGTGTTTGGGTTCACAAGCACGGAAGCGCATGCCCTACCGTGCAAGAATTATATATATATATATAAGAAAATAGAGAGAGATAAAACACAAAAAATCTATGAAACGTGCATATAAATAGATAGTTCATGCTGTAGATTGGGTGTATTCTTAGCCAAACCATAGAGGTCTGATTGCATCTTTCCAGAATTCTGAGATGCACATTGATCTCCTTACACTAAAATACTGGTCTTTTTTTCTGTTCTTATTTCTCTAGCATAGTAAACAAACGCGAAGTAAAGAAGCAAGCAAAGCCTGTTATTACTGAAAGTATGAAAAAGAAAAACAAACAATATTTTGAGATTCGAGGCAGGAACTGTTCCATAATTACCATGATTGTTTACTGTTCAGAGGTTAGGCTACAAATCGACTGCATTGTACTTGCGATGGATAGGGAGTTAGGGTTTAAAAGAATTTTTTATAGGTTATGTTCTCTTAACCTTTAAAGATAGCGAGCTTATAATTTGATGACGTGCATGGATCCTGTAGTTTATGGGGGAGGGTTCTTCACTTGATTTGAAAGGAATAATTACCGGGGGTGGAACATTATTTAGTTAAAATTCACGTTCCATGATAAATATAAAAAAATAATGGTTCTTAAGTAAGTAAAATACGATTACTTGTTTGTTAAGTAGAAAGCTGCAGAATTGATTATTTGTGCTGTATCCAACACGGGTATCGAAACTCGCTTTTTAGCGTTGTAAGCCTTCAGACTTACCACTGAGTCATTGGTTGGTAAATAAAACAGGAATAATTAAATTATATGTTGGTTAGTTTTAATTAAACGTTTTACTGAACGCAAAGGGAAGAAAGTGATTTTATTATACGCTCAAAGATTGGTGACATTGGTTTACTCGTATTTCATGACTGATCATTTGACTTACGTAACTACTTCTATTGTTACACAAACTTACCGCTAAACTACCGGTATTAAAAACATTTGAGATGTCAGAAAAACTTAAAGATGGCCTAAGAAGGTCGAAACGTTCTTCTGTACTTTATTTTAATTAAAGTTTTAATGTTCGTACCAACCGTCTGTAGAATACAAAAACACGTAGATTCAATAAGCTTGATACAAAATGACAAAAACTCTATAACCTGAGCACTTTCGAAAGATGCACCTTTTCTCTTCAGGGGCAAAATGGGAGTGGTGGTGTAATCGAATGAGTCACATATAACGAGAATTGAGTGACGTCATGAAGATCGTCTGGTCTTCCAGGAAAAAGTTAAGTATATTTTTCGATGTACTATTGGGTGTTCCAACACTAAAATCGTAAGTTCGATTCCCCTCCATGGACTCTGTAGATAGCCCGTTGTGGCTTCGCTATAATAAAACAAACACACACACACACACAACGTGGCCGGTGACGAGAGCGTTATGTAAAAAGGTGTTAGGGTTATTTTTACTTTAGGAATGGCTTAAAAAGAAATAAATAAAACAATACTTAAGTGATTTATGTGAAATAAAGGTGACATCTGGTGACTGACTAAAAAAAGATGATAAGCAGGTATGGAAAATTATCTTAAATATATAGTAAATTTTAGAAGAATAAAAAGGCCTCACGCTACATGATAGAAATAAGCAAAGCATAAAAATTACTTTTATGACAAAGATGCTCGGAGATCACTGATTCATTCCACCAAGTTAAACTATGTTTAGATTATCGATCCAATAAGCTTTTTTTTATGTGTCCATCAGGTATAGTTTCAAATCCAGTTTCAATGCTGGTGGAAGCAGCATTGATAATGGATTGACTGGACTAGTGGAAGTGTTGAGCAACACCTAGATATTTTTCGGTGTTGTTGGAAAGTTCACGAAGAGTTTTGTGTACGTGTCCTGCATTTTAATTAAATGGGATACCACTTCATAATATTTTTTTTCTTTAAAGCTGGCCCGGCATGGCCAAGCGTGTTAAGGCGTGCGACTCGTAATCTGAGGGTCGCGGGTTCGCATCCCGGTCGCGCCAAACATGCTTGCCATTTCAGCCATGGGGGTGTTATAATGTGACGGTCAATCCCACTATTCGTTGGTAAAAGAGTAGCCCAAGAGTTGGCGGTGGGTGGTGATGACTAGCTGCCTTACGCTCTAGTCTTACACTGCTAAATTAGGGACAGCTAGCACAGATAGACCTCAGTAGCTTTGTGCGAAATTCAAAACAAACAAACAAACAAATCTTTAAAGCTAACGTGCTATGCTATTTGAACAAAGAAAACGAAATTTCAGAATAAATATATTTTCGCATGTTCTCTTACAACGCTAGAAAATGGATTTCGATGGCCGTGTGGGACAGGGCCCTGTGTAGCTTGTGCATAGGTTTAAACAAACTAATGTCCTGTCTTCTTTTATATCTATTCTAATTATTTGTTTTCATATTAGACCAGTTTAGAACTAGTGAAGGTCAAGTTCTCCTCCCCTCACTCGGTGAGTCCTTTCGAATCACATGTATCTAGGAGGGGAGGAGTTCAAGTGGAGTTGCGCCGCCCATCATTCTGAACCACCAATTATTTTACTTGATATTAATTATAATTAATTACTATTAATAATAACTGTTTTACGTCCTTACTTTTTATTACACTTATTTTCATTTTCAACATCACATATTTAATGTCAATAAAACCATTTCAACATCAAGTAATTATGCCTAATTCAATAACTGAAAACGGAATCTGTCCTGTACACGTGGCCCGGCTGAGAGGTGCGGTTTCGAAACCCCGTCATAACAAAGATGTTCTCCCTTTCAGCCGTGGGGGGCACTCTATAATGTTACGATCAACCACACTATTCGTAGGTAAAAAAGTAACCCAAGCGTTGATAATGGGTGGTGGTGACTAGCTGTCTTCCCTCTACTCTGACAAATTAGGGACGGCTAGAGCATATAGCACTCGTGTAGCTTTGCATAAGTTTCTAAACAAACAATCAAACAGGCCCTATAAACTTGAACTATTTTATTTCGAAATGTAAGTTTTCTTAATGAGCATTTGAAGTAATGAATCTAATCTTAAAATTTTGTGAAGAGACAGATTTACATTTTCTGAAACCCGCATTAATTCCATCACAACAAACTTTGTAATTGCGTTTCTCTCATTTCAACAAGCAAAATAAGTGTTAAGAAACCTAAAATTGGACACGTTCTAGAACTGTTATAAAGTAATTACAGTGTTTCTTAAAAGTTTCTCACAGGTTCAGTAGAATATTGTTTGTTTGTTTTGAATTTCTCATAAAGCTACACAAGGGCTATCTGCGTTAGTTATCCCTAATTTAGCAGTGTAAGACTAGAGGGAAGGAAGCTGGTCATCACCACTCACCGCCAACTCTTAATTGAGTCTTTTACTAACGAATAGTGGGATTAGCCGTCACATTATAATGCCCTCACGGCTGAAAAGGCGAGTATTTTTAGTGTGACGAGGACTCGAACCTGCGACCCTCAGATTACGAGTCGAGTGCCATAACCACGTGACCATGCCGGGCCCAGTAGAATATAATCACAATTAAATCTAATTCAATTTACATTCGAAGCAGATAGAAGTAAAATTGATTACAGATAAAACAAATGAACTAAAAGAAAGACGTTCACATGCTGATAACAATACATTTAGTAAATTAATCATCTTAACATTAAACGTATACAAATAGAGGTTACCCATTATGTTTGTAGTATTTAAAGAAATATACGTTGGTATTAAGTATATATATATATATATATATACACACACAAAGCTACTAAATAAACTGTCCAATCTCTGTCTACTGTGACTGAAGATCCATCGTGGATTTAACATCAAATAAATTGCTTTAGTTGTAAATAAATACATATAAAATACTTTAATAACTTTTGAAGAGAGTGTATTCATCTGTTATACCATGCATTAGTAATAACTAAAATAGACACAATATACCAGTGGTTGTATACAGAACACCATTACAAATATGAAAAATCTTTATGGTATCTGTATACAGAATACAAATACAAACATCCAATACCTTTATTGTATCTGTATGCAGAACACAAATACAAACATCCAATACCCTTGTTGTATCTGTATGCAGAACACAAGAACAAACATCCAATACCCTTATTGTATCTGTATGCAGAACACAAATACAAACATCCAATACCCTAATTGTATCTGTATGCAGAACACAAATACAAACATCCAATACCCTAATTGTATCTGTATGCAGAACACAAATACAAACATCCAATACCCTTGTTGTATCTGTATGCAGAACACAAGAACAAACATCCAATACCCTTATTGTATCTGTATGCAGAACACAAATACAAACATCCAATACCCTAATTGTATCTGTATGCAGAACACAAATACAAACGTGCAAAAACTTTATGGTATCTGTATGCAGAACACAAATACAAAAATGCAAAACCTTTATTGTATCTGTATACAGCACAAATACAAACGTGCATTACCCTTATGGTATCTTTATACAGAACACAAATACAAACATGAAAAACCTTTATGGTATCTGTATACAGAACCAAATACAAAAATGCAAAACCTTTATGATATCTGTATACAGAAAACAAATACAAACGTGCAAAACCTTTATGGTATATTTATACAGAACACAAATACAAACATGAAAAACCTTTATGATATGTTTATACAGAACACAAATACAAACATGAAAAACCTTTATGGTATCGATCACAACAAAACGAACACAGATAACTGTTATTATGTCTGTTCTAAGTAAAGAGATATATAAAAATATTAACAGCTCTTAAACTGATTTTAATCTTCCATAATGACGGAATATTAACCACCTTTCATAATAAATTAACAGTTCAGTAGAAGATTTATCAGAACAATGATGGTGGATAAATAATCTGAGAGATTATTTATTTCAGTGACGTCAAAGCACGCAATCAAAATCATTTATCAGAGTAACAGTGAATATATAAAAACACAGTTTGTGTTTTTTTATATCAAAGCCACATCGGGCTATCCGCTGAGTCCACCTAAGAGAATCGAACCTATGATCTTAGCATTGTAACTCTAATAAAAACATGGGAAACGTTATGTAACCGCTGACTGTGTAACTAAAGTAAAAATGTTTGAACTGTTTTTAAAACTATAATAAACATAAATAAAAATCATAGTGAAAATAAGTAAGAAGTCAGATTACAATAAATAGTAAGAAATAAGCATTTATGCGTCTCATGAAAATAGGCAAACGCTTGGAAGGACTATGTATCAAGTTGAAATGATTGGGTACAACAGACAGAAAGTTTACCAGATTCAAAATATGTAAAGCAGTATTGATAATACGACTTACGTTAAAGATAATGAACAATATTGACAACATGCACGTTAATGAAAATAGATCAAAGAAAGAAATGAGACACGTTGAAAGTATTATATTTAAACAGTATTAATCTGGATAAACTGGTTATTACACCGAAAACCAATTTCGTTAAGAATGGGGAAAAAGCAGGCAGGGAATATGGATAACATTGAAAGTAGTTAAACGTTCGTGAAAATTACAGGTTATTATATATGTAAAAACGACTCGTTTGGGTTGAGAAAATGTTTTACGCAGAGGAGCGAACAACGTATCGACCTTCTTCGGTCATCGTCAGGTTCACTTTAATCATGCAGAACCTGGCTAGAATGTGGTTCATGTTGAAGTACTTTAATTATACAGAACCTGGCTAGAATGTGGTTCATGTTGAAGTACTTTAATCATGCAGAACCTGGCTAGAATGTGGTTCATGTTGAAGTACTTTAATCATGCAGAATCTGGCTAGAATGTGGTTCATGTTGAAGTACTTTAATCCTCCAGAACCTGGCTAGAATGTGGTTCATGTTGAAGTACTTTAATCATGCAGAATCTGGCTAAAATGTGGATCATGTTAAGGTAATTTAATCCTGCAGAACCTGGCTAGAATGTGGATCATGTTGAAGTACTTTAATCATGCAGAACCTGGCTAGAATGTGGATCATGTTGAAGTACTTTAATCATGCAGAATCTGGCTAGAATGTGGATCATGTTGAAGTAATTTAATCCTGCAGAACCTGGCTAGAATGTGGTTCATGTTGAAGTACTTTAATCCTGCAGAACCTGGCTAGAATGTGGGTCATGTTGAAGTACTTTAATCATGCAGAATCTGGCTAGAATGTGGATCATGTTGTAGTAATTTAATTCTGCAGAATCTGGCTAGAATGTGGTTCATGTTGAAGTACTTTAATCCTGCAGAATCTGGCTAGAATGTGGTTCATGTTGAAGTAATTTAATCATGCAGAACCTGGCTAGAATGTGGTTCATGTTGAAGTACTTTAATCATGCAGAACCTGGCTAGAATGTGGTTCATGTTGAAGTACTTTAATTCTGCAGAATCTGGTTAGAATGTGGTTCATGTTGAAGTGCTTTAATCCTGCAGAACCTGGCTAGAATGTGGTTCATGTTGAAGTACTTTAATCCTGCAGAATCTGGCTAGAATGTGGTTCATGTTGAAGTACTTTAATCATGCGGAACCTGGCTAGAATGTGGTTCATGTTGAAGTACTTTAATCATGCAGAATCTGGCTAGAATGTAGTTCATGTTGAAATACTTTAATCCTGCAGAATCTGGCTAGAATGTGGTTCATGTTGAAGTACTTTAATCATGCGGAACCTGGCTAGAATGTGGTTCATGTTGAAGTACTTTAATCATGCAGAACCTGGCTAGAATGTGGTTCATGTTGAAGTACTTTAATTCTGCAGAATCTGGCTAGAATGTGGTTCATGTTGAAGTACTTTAATCCTGCAGAACCTGGCTAGAATGTGGTTCATGTTGAAGTACTTTAATCATGCAGAATCTGGCTAGAATGTGGTTCATGTTGAAGTACTTTAATCATGCGGAACTTGGCTAGAATGTGGTTCATGTTGAAGTACTTTAATCATGCAGAACCTGGCTAGAATGTGGTTCATGTTGAAGTACTTTAATTCTGCAGAATCTGGCTAGAATGTGGTTCATGTTGAAGTACTTTAATCCTGCAGAACCTGGCTAGAATGTGGTTCATGTTGAAGTACTTTAATCATGCAGAACCTGGCTAGAATGTGGTTCATGTTGAAGTACTTTAATCATGCAGAACCTGGCTAGAATGTGGTTCATGTTGAAGTACTTTAAGCATGCAGAATCTGGCTAGAATGTAGTTCATGTTGAAATACTTTAATCCTGCAGAATCTGGCTAGAATGTGGTTCATGTTGAAGTACTTTAATCCTGCAGAACCTGGGTAGAATGTGGTTCATGTTACCCTAGTGTTAGTGGTACGTTTCTTTTATTTCAGTTTAATCAACCGTGTCTAATTTTTAATACATACTATTTTTACCTTTTGTTATTTGTAGCACATTTCAACTTCCGTATTCTATTCAAGTTTTTATTTTTAAGTAATGTTTCTCCCTAAGTAAGTTGAATGTTATGCTTTCTTGCCTTATTCCTGTCGTTCAGTTTACTAAAATCAGATACACTTTCAACAAATCTAATACAAACCAACCTAAGCACTTCCGTGTTGCTCTGATGCAGATAATTATGACGTCACAAGTAATAATTTTACCATCTTCCACATTCCTACTTTACTTCTCACGATGGAGGATCTACCACCCGAAATCCCTGGGAATTATTGGTTTCTTATTTTGAGAATGAACTGAAATCTGGTTAACTTCCTTTGTATCATAAATGCTGTTATAAATTAGTTATAGTTATAGTTATAAATTAGTTATAAAGTCTTAATATCAGTACTAAATGAAGAAACTTAGAAAATATTAACACTTTTGGTAGTAAGTAAACAAGCATTTAGAATGTTAATTAAATATTCCTTGATGTTAACCTGAAGACGACCTAGGAAGATCGAAACTTTGTTCTCTGCTTATCAGTAAAAGCTGTTTTGACGTACGTTTTTAATGTAAGTATTATTGATACTAGATAATATTGATTAGGAGTAATTGCTTGGAAAAAAATCAAACAATAGGAAAACAGTTTCAAATCATCTTTGCTCAGACTTAACAGACACTTAGCATTAATCACGTTCAAGGTTAGTAACCGGAAGTGAAAAACAACAGCATATTTTTCTGAAATTGTTGCATCTAGAATAAAGTAAGAAATTAGAGACCAAAGCACTTAATCGGGAACTGATATTAATGTAACAAGTTAAATATGATGCTATGATAATTTCGTTTACACGTGTTTATCGAACAGCTTAGAGGGATTCTAAAAATACTCATATATTTTTACCAGCTTTTATGTTTTATAAGCTAAAACCCGTTACTTAAGGAAACAGGATACTGTGTTTTCTTTCCATGGTATCGATTTTCGTTAAATGTCAGTGATTACATAACGAAAATAAGACCATGATAATCTTACGTATTGCAAAACTCTCCAAACTGCAACGTTATGGCTTCATATTGCATTAGACCCTTTGAACTTATTGCACTCAATGGATGTCATATCTTTGGTACTTCGCGTAATGGTCAAAAGGAAAACACTCTGAATAGAACGAGTTTCATTTCTGTAACTAAAGTACAAATGTCTATAAATCTGTAATAAATGGACCTAACAAACATGATATAGATTATCGGCCATTAACAGAATACTAAATTTTATTTAAAAAAAACCTCCTAGACGTTCCATTAGTTTTTTTTTACAAGTTACTTATAATCGAAATGTTAAATTAAACTTAAGAGAATGTGGGTTAATAACGTAGAGTAAAAAACAAAACCTACACGCATCAAATATTATAAGAAGGCTTAATGAATGCTATATATATATATATATATATATTCAGTCAGCGAGGCTCTTGGTTTGATTAATGACGAAACTTAGTTGAATAAATAAGGAAGAAAAACGGTAAGAAAAACGTGGAGCCAAGGAATCCATTAACAGCTAATGTCTTGAAAAAGTCCTGTTCTCAAACAGCAATGCTATGGGTATGTGTAGTAGAGTGGAAATGTTTAACTTGGCTGATATCAGCCTTAGGTATGGTCAGAGCCAGGGAATCTGTTTAGGTCCTGGCTGCACACGAAAGGCAAGCTGTTGTTTGAGAAGACAATAATCTAGACGTCAGGACCAGATGTTTGGAGAGAGGGGTAAAAATCTTAGCAGACAAGGAATATTCCACAAACACAACGATTTCCCAGAAACTTGTATGCGTTGAAGAAGCTATTTTGATTGTGAAAGTAGGCGTGTGGTACGCAGAGATGCTTTCGAGATGTGATAGAAAGGTGAAACATACGTTCTTGGCAAGCTAGAGCCAAGTGTGAAAGAAAGCTTTTGAAACCTAAGTTTGACTTTAAAAGCACGAGAAAGGCGTATGTCCTGCTACAAATTAGGAGCTTGTTTTTTGTTTGTTGTTGTTGTTTTTTTAATTTCACGCAAAGCTACACGAGGGCTATCTGCGTTAGCCGTTCCTAATTTAGCGGTGTAAGACTAGAGGGAAGACTAGTCATCACCACCCACCACCAACCCTTCAACTGCTCTTTTTACAAATGAATAGTGGGATAGACCGTCATATTATAACGTCCCAATTGCTGAAAGGGCGAGTGTGTTTAGTGTAACGGGGATTCGAACCCGCGACCCTCAGATTACGAGTCAAGCACCATAGCCAGCTCGCCATCTCGGGCCAAATTAGGATAGAAATAAGGAAAAGCTTTCTATGTACAAATATATTTTACGACTCTAAAACAAGTTTAGTTTCTTTCTTTTGGTGTGTGCAAAAAAGTAATATATTAGCTCCAGTCTGGTGTCCCTAATCTAGCAGTGTAAGTTTGTTTGTTTGTTTGTTTTGGAATTTCGCACAAAGCTACTCGAGGGCTATCTGTGCTAGCCGTCCCTAATTTAGCAGTGTAAGACTAGAGAGAAGGCAACTAGACATCACTACTCACTGCCAACTCTTGGACTACAATTTCACCAACGGATAGTGGGATTGACCGTAACATTATAACGCCCCTACGGCTGAAAGAGCGAGCATGTTTGGTGAAATTATATGTAATATATTATTGTTATTTATATAATATTTGAAAGCTCTAAATATATGCCGTATCATTCTCTTAGAAAACATTATATAATTAATTTTGATTGTTCAAAATCTTTGTTGCTATACTAATACTAATTTTATCAGGTCGGATTTTAATTTATTGCATCCAAGCTAGTTCAAAAAAGGTTTAAACACTTACTATAAGTCAATAATATTCATGTTAATTCATGTTTAAGCTCTCAAATATCATCTTTATTCTATTTTAAAAACTTGATATAAAAATGTTAACATGACTGTCAACTCATATTTTTCTAAGTTATACAAAGTACTAAATAGCGGAGTCTTGAGTTGTCATGAAAGCAAGTACGTAAATATACATATATACATATGGTAAGTCTACGGATTTACAATGCTAAAATCAGGTATTCCATTTCTTTCTGTGAACTCAGCAGATAGCCTGATGTGGCTTTGCCATAAGAAAACACAAACAAACACAATCAAGCTAAAGTATAATTATATAGCCTGACCTAGACCTGTGGTCACTCATTTGAGTTATTTGAAATCACTACCACATATAGGTCACGTCAGAAGAGAGAACCTTCATATCAGCAACTTTGAGTTAAGTAATTTGAGAAAGTATACAAATTAATATAACTTTTGTCTGAGCATTGTGTGATGGTCGGAATGCTTATTGAATATTGTGTTTGTTACAAAACTAAAGACAAGAATTCAAACAGTAACCAACTACTAAGGGTTGAGTCCTCTAGTGAGTTCATGTCTCACCAAAAGCTTTGCAGAGAATAACAGCAAGAAACATTGTTTTTTTTTTAAATTTTTACCTTGGTGCTTTTGTTTTGTTAATCATGGAGTACCGAAGGGTCTCAATGACTTTCACTGCGTCTCTGAGACTGAGATGACGTAGTAGTAACAGATGTTCCAAAGGTTAATGAAGAATGCACTTGGTCATTCAGGTACAAACTGGTCGTCATCGAATAACTGAGAAACTATTTAGAGATATCCAAGTACATAGAGGCAACCCGAAACGGTGTCGTAATTTTAAGTTTCAAAAGAGGCTGGGAAGCAAACAAACATAAAGGAGTTGGCGCTCCAACCATCGCCAAAAACATTCGCGCGTTCTGCGCTTTGTTGTAGACACCTTAGTCCTTATCAAAAACTGTAACACCAGGAGATTTTACCGGGCGAGTCTCTCAATATGGAGGTATTGTTTGTTTGTGTGTTTTTGAATTTCGCACAAAGCTACATGAGGGCTATCTGTGTTAGCCGTCCCTAATTTAGTAGTGTAAGACCAGAGGGAAGGCAGCTAGTTATCACCACCCACCGCCAACTCTTAGGCTACTCTTTTACCAGCGAATAGTGGGATTGACCGTAACATTATAAAGCCCCCACGGCTGAAAAGGCAAGCATGTTTTGCACGACGGGGATGCGAACCCACAACCCTCAGATTACGAGTCGCACGCCTTAACACGCTTGGTCATGCCGGGCCGTAATATGGAGGTATTTATCATAATAATAACTGCATGGGAAGATTGTTTATTATACATATTTCTAGGATTTAGAAACGTTCTGATTGCGTTTTACAGCAACGGGGCTTATCATGTATCGCCCTCAGGACTGTCAGCAAACTGTGAAGAGAAATCAATTAATTTGTTTGTTTTTTGAATTTCGCTCAAAGCTACACCAGGGCTATCTGTGCTCGCCTTTCCCAATATAGCAGTGTAAGACTAGAGGGAAGAAAATTAGTCATCATCGCCCATCGCCAACTCTTGGACCACTCTTTTACCAACGAATAGTGGGATTTACCGTCAAATAAAATTGTCTCCACTGCTTAGTGAGCGAACATGTTTGATGTGATGGGGATTCGAGTCGAGCACCCTAACCACCTGGTCCCCTGCTGGACCATGAAATCAGTTAACTTTCTTCACTTTTTACGTAACATCGTTTTATATATATAGTATAAAACTGCTCAGCCAGACAGTTTGAAGAATAGTTTTTACTGGTTGATAGTGTAAACCACAAATAAAGATGGCAAACCAATGTTTTATTAAGCTGTAAATATAAAAGCTCTTGACGAAATAGTGAAAAGCGACATGCCATACGAATATTATTTTTACATATATTGAAAAATACATCATTCAACAAGAAATTGTTTAAAATAAATACTATAATAACACTATCAATAAGGCTCGGCATGGCCAGATGGTTAAGGTACTCGCCTAGCAATTCGAGGGTCGCAGGTTCGAGTCCCTGTCACATCAAACATGCTCACCCGTCCAGATGTGGGGGCGTTAAAATGTCACGGTCAATCCCACTATTCTTTGGTAAAATAGTAGCCGAGGGCCGCGGGCTCGAATCCCCGTCACACCGAACATGCTCGCTCTTTCAGCTGCTGAGGCATTATAATGTGACGGTCAGTCCCATTATTCGTTGGTAAAAGAGTAGCCCAAGAGATAGCGGTGGGTGGTGATGACTAGCTGCCTTCCCTCTAGTCTTACATTGCTAAATTAGGAACGACTAGCACAGATAGCCCTCGTGTCGCTTTGCGCGAAATTCAAAAAACAAACAAACAAAGAACATCAAGAAATCGAACCCCTGTTTTCAAAACCTCCTTTAAAAACGTAAATATTTAGAGTTTAAACAAAATAAACATTTTCAAGTCAACAACCTGTTTTTCCAATGGTAATATTCCACTCAATTTTGCTTTTATTTATTCATTTTCGGAGAGTGCACACAAATTGGACAATATCATCATGTGATACCCTAGTTACCAACTAGAACTTTTCATTCTGTTTCCTAGGTGATTCATCAACTGATATTGGATGGCACTATATGATATTAAATAGCGCATGATAGTACCGCAGAGTGGCACTATTTATACAGGTTTATTTTGATTATTAACAGCATTATTTGTTATATCTTGAGTTTATTAATAGAGGTTCACCGCATATTACACCTGTTGTTTTTCACATGCTCAGAACACCTTTCTGTCAGCAGTCTTTTGTTATAAGTATTTGCTTTGTTTTACAAATTCCTGCAGAAATTGTGGTCCGTTTCTTCGTTTTCATCCACAAAGCTACACAGTGTACTATCTGTACTCTGTCCAAGGCGAGCATCAAACATTGATTTTTAGCCGTTATGAGTTCTCAGTCTTTCTATTGAGCACCGGAAGTATTCATTGACAACTGTTTCATGATAAAGCACATCAACGGGTTTGTTTTTTGAATTTTGCGCAAAGCTACACGAGGGCTATCTGCGCTAGCCATCCCTAATTTATCAGTATAAGACTAGAGGGAAGGCAGCTAGTCATCACCATCCACCGTCAACTCTTGGGCTACTCTTTCTTTTACCAACAAATAGTGGGATTGATCGTCACATTATAACGCCCCCACGCCTGAAAGAGCGAGAAATGTTTGGTGCGACGGGGATTCGAACCCGCCACCCTCATATTACGAGTCGAACACCTTAACCACCTGGCCGTGCCGGGGCCACATATCAACGGGAAGATTTTTAATACATTTCCCTGTTTATGTCGCAAAGTTTGTATTGAATATATTGATTTCTACTTTTTTTATTATATATATATATATCAGTTTCTTGTTTAGTAATATAATTTTAATAAGTGTTAGTAAATGTAGAGAAATAATGTCGCGAGTTTTATAATTACAACATTTATATTTTAGCATAATGGCGAAATCCAAAATAATGTATGTATAAACGAGAAATCCACCAGGGGTAAAAGGTATATATATTTACTGATTTTATAACTTACAGTCTGGTGTTTGATTTCTTGTGGTGGATATAGTACAGATAGACTACTTAATTTATCTCTGCAGTAAAACAACAATAGCAAATTAAATGAAAACGTTTGCTTTTATCTAAAGGTGGTTAAGGCACACGACTCGTAATCTGAGGATCGTAATTCAGATTCCCGTCACACCGAACATGATCGCCCTTTCAGTCGTGGAGGCATTATAATGTTATGGTCAATCCCTCTATTCGTTGTTAAAAGAGTAGCCTAAAAGTTGGCAGTGGCTGATGATGACTGGCTGCCATCCCTCTAGTCTTACATTGCTAATTTAGGGACGGCTAGCGCAGAAATCCCTCGTGTAGCTTTGCGCGAAATTCAAAACAAACCAAACTAAAGCTTAATAATACAAAAGTGGAGAAATGAAAATGGAAATACAGGGATGTATTTAAACATTTAGGGGTAATTTATTTCTCAAGGAAGAAATCAGCCTTGTATGATAGCCTGAATTTGAATATGTATTTTTATATCAATTGAATACTCTCAATTACCAGTTACTGAAAGATTGTTGTAGCAAGTGGTGTAACTCATTTATGGGCTTTTCATGGCCAGGTGCTTAAGGCGCTTGACTCGCAATCTGCTGGTCTTGACTTCTGATGCCTGTTTCACAAAACAAGCTTATAATTTGAGAGTCAGTCTCGCGGCTGAATCCCATAATTCGTTTATAAAAGAGTAGCTCAAGAGTTGGCGGCGGTATGTGATGAGTAGCTGCCTTTCATTGATAAATTACGAATGGCTAATGCAGATAGTCCTCGTGTATCTTTGCGCAAAGTTCATAATAAACCAAACCAACTTTTGTGAACTGTTTTTACAAGACTTTAATATTGTGTTACAATAATTGAAAAATTAAAGAAAAACATTCAACACAATTAGGCTATATTTTCATTATCGTTTCAAAAATGCAATGTTCATGTCATTGGTTTGGTTTTCGTGCAAAGCTACTCGAGAGTTATTTGCGCTAGCCGTCCCTAATTTAGCAGTGTAAGACTAGAGGGAAGGCAGTTAGTCATCATTACCCACCGCCAACTCTTGGGCTACTCTTTTACGAACGAATATGTAAGCACTAAGCAGTTGAGTTTACAGAGTTAATTCAGATACAAAAATAACAGAGAGAAAGAGAAAGGTATGTTTGTACAATGGGCTGTGTGTGCTATGCCCACTACGGCTATCGAAATACAGATGCTAGAGTTGTAAGCCCGCTGACATTCCACTGTGCCACTGAGGTAGCAGAGAAACTGTTTGTTTTTGTTTGTTTGTTTTGAATTTCGCACAAAGTTACTCGAGGGCTATCTGCGCTAGCCCTCCCTAATTTAGCAGTGTAAGACTAGAGGGAAGGCAGCTAGTCATCATCACCCACCACCAATTCTTGGGCTACTCTTTTACCAACGAATAGTGGGATTAACCGCACATTATAACGCTCCCACGCCTGAAAGAGCGAGCATGTTTGGTGTGACGGGGATTCGAACCCTCAGATCATGCCGGGCCACACATTATGGCAGAATTTAGTTATTTGATTTTGACCTCTCAGGTAATAAAATAACATAAAACATTTTTTAAGTTACGTGCTTTTGGTTCCGTTCAGAAATGTACTTCCTACGGAAATATAAGCTCTACTTCCTTAAAAGAATAGATGCTTTAATTAGAATACAATGTAAAATAGACTAAGAAATGGAATGCATGCTAACCGAGATTGAATTCTATAAGGTATCATCTGTTTTAATCTATCTGCACACATTTTCTAAAACTTTCTAAAATACAAACATGAAATATTGCAGATTGAGGAGAAAGTATAATTCTATTGGAAATAAGAGATAACGCCATATGGGTCCATAACTCTTTACAAATACGGAAAATGTAATTTAGAAAGTTTTTGTTATTTATTTGTTTTCTTATTCTTCTTGAAAGATTTATAAAGATATTTTTTAGCACAAAACTAAATTGAGTATACATCAAGGAATTACAGTTACCGGCCTCTATCAAAAGTAGAAAACTGTTATTTCTCGCGTGATGGAAAGTCTCTGCGATTAGATAAATAATCAAAACAAAACTTTATTTAACATAAGGCATAACTACACTACATTTCTTACAATTCAATTTATTAGATTTTTTGTGATGTATAAAAAATCAAAAGGTATGTGTACCAGAGAAATTGGAATTCAGACACAATATTATCCCGATTGTTAACCGTTGGTCTCTCAATTTGTAGCACAATTTTATCCCGATTGTTAACCGCTGGTCTCTCAATTTGTAACACAATTTTATCCCTATTGTTAACCGCTGGTCTCTTAATTTCTAACATGTAGAATAAGACAGTGAATATACAAAATTGAATGTATCTAAGTAGATGGAAAAGATACATACAAGAAACATACGGTATAAGGAAGATACTTCTTTCTGGAGTATTATGTCCCAATAAATCCCTAAGCGGAGGTATCATTATATATGTTGATTAACATGCATTGACCATTGTAGGAGTATTAGGTTCCAATATATCCCTAAATGGAGGCGTAATTAAGCATGTTGACTGGCATATACTTTACCACTGTAGGAGTATTATATTCTAATATATCCCTAAATGGAGGCACCATTAGACATATTAATTAACACACACTGACCTTTGTAGGGGTATTATATTCCAATATATCCCGAAATGGAGGCATAATTAAACATGTTGACTGGCATATATTTTACCATTGTAGGATTATCCCCAAGTAGAGGTATCATTAGACATGTGGATTAACATGTACTGTTCCGTGTTTTCATGATGACCTTTCGCAAATCACAAAGAAAAACAATTGCATGACTATAGCAGTTCTAATCATTGCCAGTTATACAGCTTAAACACACATATGTCAATCGCATTATAACTTCTTGGAGATTTGTTCTTTACTGTATAAATACTTACTAGCACCAAGTGATATTTTATTTCTGAAAACATTTAAAAGTTTACGTAAAATATATGTTTGAAGAACCAGGAAAGGTAACGCTGTGGGTTGACGATTTCGAGTACGTTGTGTCACTATTACTGTAAATGTTCTATCTTCTTTTGAACGGCAGTAGTCTTGTGGCAAGCAAGACGGATTATAGATTGAATGGTCCAAGACTCGAGCCGCGATATATCCCTAAAATGCTATGCACTTTAGGCTGTGGGGCTTTATAATTGTGACAATTAATCCCGCTATTCGGTTAAATGTAAGCGTAAAAGCGGCGATTCTCGCTGATTAGTTGTCTTTTCTTCTGGTCAGTAGTTCGAAATTACAGATGGCCATGGCTGAACATCAAGGGACACTCACTTAACTATTTGGCTTATGTTACGCATAATACGCGTTTATGTTCAAAATACCAAACTTTTAAAATTAAATTAAGAGAATTATAGTAGTAATCGCTTTTGTAGTAGTTTAAAGAGGGAATCTTTTGCATAGTGAAATGTATTTATATCACGCATGCGTAGAACAATGGAAAACATTTCAACATCTGAAGCATGATCCTTCCTGATGTTATCAAGTGTGAGTAAACGTCACTGTGAAAGAGGTATTATTGTCTTCTGTTTGTTAGCACACTCCCCCCCCTAAAGTGGCACAACGGTATTTCTGCGGATTTACAACGCTAGAAACTGACTCTCGATACCCATGGTGGGCAGAGTGTATTTTTAGGCTTAACCGCAAACAAACAAGCAAAATCAATTTTTGTTTCGGAGGTTTGTAAAGACTATATAAGAAGTAAATGTATTAACCATACCCAGTTTTTAAAAGATAGACTAGAATGAAGGTAGCTAGTTAACAGCACCACCGCCAACTCCTGAAGTTGGTCAAATTGTGTGATTCTACCCTCACGTAAATATCACACCCACGTTCCTAAATTATGGTTTTTCGCCAACAGGATGCGAACCGTAAGTTCTCAAATATTCTGTTTGTTACACTAAGTTTTAAGCTATGCCTTGTTCCATTTTATTCTGAAATGGTTCAATGCGATTTGTGCCAAAAACGTTGCATAATAGCTCAGTTTTCTTATATCTAAGCTCATTTTCAAATTAATTATTTGAATGTTTTCTTCCGGAATTAAAAGTATACGTATGATAGAATTCTTTAAAAAAATAAAGTAATTCCTCAGTTAAAGTGATTAAAAAATCTAAAACTACTTATTTCACTCAAATACCTTTTTTTATAAATCAACACAATATCCAAATTCACATACATATTTCTCCAAAACATCTTTTTTATAAATCAACACAATATCCAAATTCACATACATATTTCTCCAAAACATCTTTTTTATAAATCAACACAATATCCAAATTAACATACATATTTCTCCAAAACGTCTTTTTTATAAATTAACACAATATCCAAATTCACATACATATTTCTCCAAAACGTCTTTTTTATAAATCAACACAATATCCAAATTCACATACATATTTCTCCAAAACATCTTTTTTATAAATCAACACAATATCCAAATTCACATACATATTTCTCCAAAACATCTTTTTTATGAATCAACACAATATCCAAATTAACATACATATTTCTCCAAAACGTCTTTTTTATAAATCAACACAATATCCAAATTCACATACATATTTCTCCAAAACATCTTTTTTATGAATCAACACAATATCCAAATTAACATACATATTTCTCCAAAACATCTTTTTTATAAATTAACACAATATCCAAATTCACATACATATTTCTCCAAAACGTCTTTTTTATAAATCAACACAATATCCAAATTCACATACATATTTCTCCAAAACATCTTTTTTATAAATCAACACAATATCCAAATTAACATACATATTTCTCCAAAACGTCTTTTTTATAAATTAACACAATATCCAAATTCACATACATATTTCTCCAAAACATCTTTTTTATAAATCAACATAATAGCTAAATTAAGAACATCGTGAACTCTGTAATGAACCTAACATTACTAACAATTAACTATGTTTTTTTTTCAGACACATTGTGCTACAATATTAATAGTAAAGAGCACAAAATTCGGTTTTTTTTTCGGTCACAATTAAAATATTTATCATTATCTGCAGAGGACTGGTTTGGGTAAAACATATCATCATCAGCGCTAGTATTCACAGTGATAATGTTACATGTATTCAACTACAACCGTTAATGGGTGACTTCATATGTAATAACAAGGGGTGGATAGTAGATCTTAAATGAGGGATTACTTAAATATTTCAATAGGACATGTTGATTTTCCGTATTCTCCATACACACACACACACCTGTTTTTAATTATACAAATACGCCTTTTTAAGTTATATTCTATGTTTGTTTGTGAATTTTTCATAATGTCTTATATTTTTTCCAATTGTAATTACTATTACGGTCCTAGAAATGTTCAGCCACATTGGTAGGCATACTGTTAGCACGTTTTATGTCGTTTCTAATGTCCATCTGTGCTCACTTTACTACAACTACAACTGGATTAGTAAATTCCATCTTTACCTTCAGTCTGTATTGTTGCGGGAGGTCTTTTCGTGTTTGTAAACAGTTAAAATTTTATACTTCAGAGGCGACTGCTATGAATATTAAATATTTTAATTAACATAAAGTAGATGAACAACATTTCAACCTTCTTAGGTCATCTTCAGGTCAACAAAGACCACTTTGTTTTGTGGAATGAACGCTTCTTTGCAACCTTTGTCAATTTTTTTTCCCCGAAATTCCAGGAGAAATGTTATGCTAATGAACTCGTTTTAAGATGTTTTTTTAATGGAGTTAATTCAAAGTATGTCATTAGTAAACGTTTGCAGTTCATTTTTTTGGAAAGTTCTGTCGACAATAAAGGTTCATAGCCTCTATCTACTCTTACTGCTTTTAAATGGATTTGTTTGTCGTTCATATCTTTAATATTAGAGCATACATCAAGTTTGTTTGTTTGTTTGTTTTTGGAATTTCGCACAAAGCTACTCGAGGGCTATCTGTGCTAGCCGTCCCTAATTTAGCAGTGTAAGACTAGAGGGAAGGCAGCTAGTCATCACCGCCCACCGCCAACTCTTGGGCTACTCTTTTACCAACGAATAGTGGGATTGACCGTCACATTATACACCCCCACGGCTGGGAGGGCGAGCATGTTTAGCGCGACGCGGGCGCGAACCCGCGGATTACGAGTCGCACGCCTTACGCGCTTGGCCATGCATAAATCAAGAGCACGCCAAACACGTGGGTAAATAGATGATTAGTATCTTACTTGGAGGATGGTTAGGGCTATAATTTGGTAGTATGCTGACGGTAGAAGGTTTTCAAAATACATTGAATGTTAACTTATTATTGTGTTTCTTAATCTTAACTACTGGACGTTTTTAAGAGCGATGTCTCAAGTTCCGTGCTGACCTGGAGCTACACCCTTTATCTGCTATCGTACACAGCCTGACTGTTATGAAAATACTTGTTTATTTGTCAGGAGTTTCGCGCAAAAATAGTCGAGGGCTATCTGCGCTAATTTTGAAGCAGCTTTTCAACACCCTCCCCCGAAACGTTTGGACTACTGTTCACTGATAATAGTGAGATTGACAATCACATAATAACGACCCTATGGCTGTAAAAGCAAGTACATTCGGGGACGGGACTTAAGCCTGCGACCCTCAGGTTGCGAGTCGAGTGACCTAACCACCAAGCCATGCCAGGTCTATAAAGATGCACTACTGTCCGAGATAATATTCATCAAAGTAAACAATAAGTTTTTTAGAAATATAAAAACAATAGAGAGGTTTAGATGAAAAGAATTTTTATTACCAGATTTTGGATTCAGTGAAGTTGGACATTCTATTTACAAATAAACAATATTAGAAGGAAACATAGCTTCACTGTAGGGAGCTTAATAGAATTATTAACGTTATAGCAAGGTTTTCCTAAGGAAAGTGAAGTATTGTTTCATTCCACATGTCTTGACAAGCTTTCCATGTACACTAGATGGCGTATACTTAGATCAAAAATACAGTGTACATTTGGTACGAAATGGGGAAATTTGACATGTAGGTAGTAATGGAGTAGGACATATTTCTTGTGTAAACCCCCATTGGCTAAAGCTGGTGAACATATCTCAGAATGGCTAGTATGGATATTAACACTTTTATTGATAAGGAGGGAACAACGTTTCGACCTTTCCAGGTCATCTTCAGGCTAAGAACCACATCAGCCGTTCTGAGGTAAAATTTTATTTCAAGTGGGTTTCTCGTCATCAAAAAGGCTGGTGAACATTCACTTGGTGAGCTCTATGTTAATATTATATTTTTGTTTGTTTGCTTCCGGGTCATTCCATATTAACTCACCTAGGGCTTCCCAGTTCATGTCATAGATTTCCTTGAAAAAAAGTTAAGCAAAAACTTTACTTTGATTTCATCAGCCATGCAGTATAGTTTTAGGATTTTGCATGGCTGAATAAATCAAAATTAATTTTTTTTGCTTAACTTTTTTCAAGGAAATCTATGACATGAACTGGGAAAGTTCTGCTTTCTGGATGAGCTAGAATAGAATGACCCTTCTTACCCTTAGAGTAAAGCCGTATAATAAACTATCTGTGCTTTGTTAACTCCGGAGATTCGATTCCAAAATGCTTGCGTTGTGAGTCTTAAACATACCCCTGACCTACTGGGGAAGAATTGTTATTGAGCGCAAAGCTATTTATTGGGCTATTTGCATTCTTCCAACCTCTGGTATCGAAACCAATTTTTAACGTTATGTTTGTTGTAGTTAGGTATACGGCTAGAGAATGGGTTATCTGTGCTCTGCCCACCATATGTATCCAAACCCGGTTTTTAGCGTTATAAGTCCAAGACTTAGTGCTGTATTCTTAGGAATTTCAATAATATGAACCAATCAGGGGTTATTATCGTGTGAAAGATATAGAGATATGTCCAGTTTTAGTGAAGTAGTGAATTGGATCGGTATATTTACTATCACCACCATTACAGGTATCATTCTATGGACTAGGGTGTTGATCCAAATTTCTCCATTGCTTGAAATGCTTCTTCCATTCATCCGTGGTGACTTTTGTACCGTCGAACGGACGGGAATATGTCTGAATCGCAATAAAACAAAATATGATTTTGTGACCAGGAAATCATGTCAGATTTATAGAAGCAACTGAAGTAAATCTATTTTTCAATCCGGTTGTCTTTCGTGCTCAAAAAATAAAAACTCGTTCCGGCATGGCCAGGTGGTTAAGACACTCGACACGCAATCTGTGGGTCACGGGTTCGAATCCCCGTCACACCAAACATGCGTGTCCTTTCAGCCGTGAGAGCGTAATAATGTTACGGTCAATCCCACTATTCGTTTGTGAAAGAGTAGCTCTAGAGTTGGCGTTGGGTGGTTATGACTAGTTGCCTTCCCTCTAGTCTTACACTGCTAAATTAGGAAGGGCTACTGCAGATAGCTCTCGTGAAGCTTTGCGCAAGTTCCAAATTCCAAAAAACAAACTTGTCATAATTATGCTATAACTTAGGCTAAGGAGTTTTTGCCCCTAAAAGCAAAATCCAAAGACTCTTTATTTTAGAAAGAATTCAGTGCAAGATTTATTAGAAAATGTAAAGTTAGAAATATTAAGTGTTGGGATGATATTATATAATTTATTCAAGTTCAGTGCACGTGATTAAAATGTATCGTAGACTCATACGTTTAACCCATATTTCTTTTAATTTATTATTACCATAAACGATTAATCAGTAACTATAGTTCTCAGCTGATTTACTTTGAAGGTTTATCTTCGCCTAGAGGACATAGATCAGCAATGTCAGAATGACATCTGAATTATATTACTTTAACTGTATGATACTTTATTACGAAACATCCATAAAATTATATTTGCTCATATTCTCTTCCAGTTCTAGGTTTAAAACGTTCTTTATTCAGCAATTGTTAGTTTGTTTGGTTTCTTTTGAAATTCGCGCAAAGCTACACGAAGGCTATCTGTGCTAGCCGTCCCTAATTTTGTAGTATCAGACTAGAGGGAAAATTAACCCACTAGATGTTGGCTCTGTATGATCTTAAACTACCATCTTTTCTTCAATTTCAAAGACTTTTGCATCAGAACATTTCGCTGAAAAGAAACACAAGAGAGACGTGAGAAAGCGAAGGCAATTACACTTCTTTTTAACCTTAACAAAAATCAAACTGACCCATGACCCCTGAGAGTTTCATCATTGAATCGTACTATAAGTTTGACGGATATAAGCCCCCACCAAACGTAAACATATAAACTAGTCATGAGACTAGATAATACACATCGAACTAAATAATAAATTTTAGAAAAGTAAAAGAAAACAAGATAATCGTTGACAAATACATTTTTTATTAATAATTACTGGATTCCGTGAAGTAGGACATATTATTTAAAATAAATAAAATTAGAAGCAAACGCATTAAAAGCGATATTAATAACACTAGAAAATGTAACAACATCATGTGTGGAAGGTTACTTCTTTGGTTTCACTTGGATGGTGTGTGTGTGTCTTCGCAGCCAATAAAACACTAGCAAGGCGAGATTGAAGTGGTTGTCGAACTTGTAATATGAGTAAAGTTATGGGTTTTAGAATCATTTTGGAGTGTACCCAAAAAACCCTGAAAGTTTCCTGGTGATTTTATCTCAGGAAGTTGTAAATATTTCCTCACTACAATCACATAGACATCCAGACACAGGTCACTTCATAGAACAGACATAAGTAAATCAGATAATATTAGTTACTACAGTATGGAATAAGAGACTAATTATTCAACAAATTATATTAGTTACTACAGTGTGGAATAAGAGACTAATTATTCAACATATTATATTAGTTACTACAGTGCAGAATAAGAGACTAATCGTTCAATAGATATTAATCACTACAGTACAGAATAAGAGACTAATTATTCAACAGGTAATACTAGTTACTACAGTACAGAATAAGAGACTAATCATTCAACATGTTATATTAGTTACTACAGTACAGAATAAGAGACTAATTATTCAACAGGTAATATTAGTTACTACGGTACAGAATAAGAGACTAATTATTCAACAGGTAATATTAGTTACTACAGTACAGAATAAGAGACTAATCATTCAACAGGTAATATTAGTTACTACAGTACAGAATAAGAGACTAATCGTTCAATAGATAATATTAATCACTACAGTACAGAATAAGAGACTAATTATTCAACAGGTAATACTAGTTACTACAGTACAGAATAAGAGACTAATCATTCAACATGTTATATTAGTTACTACAGTACAGAATAAGAGACTAATTATTCAACAGGTAATATTAGTTACTACGGTACAGAATAAGAGACTAATTATTCAACAGGTAATATTAGTTACTACAGTACAGAATAAGAGACTAATTATTCAACAGGTAATATTAGTTACTACAGTACAGAATAAGAGACTAATTATTCAACACGTAATATTAGTTACTACGGTACAGAATAAGAGATTAATTATTCAACAGGTAATATTAGTTACTACAGTACAGAATAAGAGACTAATCATTCAACAGGTAATATTAGTTACTACAGTACAGAATAAGAGACTAATCGTTCAATAGATAATATTAATCACTACAGTACAGAATAAGAGACTAATTATTCAACAGGTAATACTAGTTACTACAGTACAGAATAAGAGACTAATCATTTAACATGTTATATTAGTTTCTACAGTACAGAATAAGAGACTAATTATTCAACAGGTAATATTAGTTACTACGGTACAGAATAAGAGACTAATTATTCAACAGGTAATATTAGTTACTACAGTACAGAATAAGAGACTAATTATTCAACAGGTAATATTAGTACTACAGTACAGAATAAGAGACTAATTATTCAACAGGTAATATTAGTTACTACGGTACAGAATAAGAGACTAATCATTCAACAGGTAATATTAGTTACTACGGTACAGAATAAGAGACTAATTATTCAACAGGTAATATTAGTTACTACGGTACAGAATAAGAGACTAATTATTCAACAGGTAATATTAGTTACTACGGTACAGAATAAGAGACTAATCATTCAACAGGTAATATTAGTTACTACGGTACAGAATAAGAGACTAATTATTCAACAGGTAATATTAGTTACTACGGTACAGAATAAGAGACTAATTATTCAACAGGTAATATTAGTTACTACGGTACAGAATAAGAGACTAATTATTCAACAGGTAATATTAGTTACTACGGTACAGAATAAGAGACTAATCATTCAACAGGTAATATTAGTTACTACAGTACAGAATAAGAGACTAATTATTCAACAGGTAATATTAGTTACTACAGTACAGAATAAGAGACTAATTATTCAACAGGTAATATTAGTTACTACGGTACAGAATAAGAGACTAATTATTCAACAGGTAATATTAGTTACTACTGTTCTGTATAATAGACTAATCATTCAAGTTGATGTTATAAATATTCATTGTTTTATAACAAAATATGATATTTATAATTCTTTTAATTATATACATAAATATACGTAAATACCTGCGTACAGTTCTCTGTACATTTTTTCCCTCATAATAGGAAAAAAAACTTAATTCACCCAGAGCAATGCTAATAGCTGACTGGTCTTCATGTAACGATTGGTTTATCGTTCTGTTGATAAGTAATGGTATTTGCGCGTGCGAGTTAATAGTACTGACAACTAATTAAACGTATTACTTAACGAACAAACAAAGGTAGAGTTTACGATTGCTACGTAATTCGTATATACCCGTATTTTAAATATAACAGACTGTCTACGATTGAACATTACTGTGAACGTACAGTAGCATAGGTTAGTAAATACATTTTACTACAAAGTGCAAAGTTCAAAACATCTTCTCGATTATATTTTTACCGTTAATACATCATTAGCATATAAACCGTACAATTCTTGTGGTTGACACAACGAACCTGGTATACGTGTATGATTTGAAGCCTAAAAGATATGTGTTCATGTCCCTTCCTTCTGGTTCTCTCTCTTTTATGTGGGGGGGAGGTTCTGGAAACTAGACAACAACAAATGATGATTACTCACAGTATAAGATGTGTTGAGAAAACATTTCGACTGAGAATTTCACCTGAAAAATACTGAAAGAAGAGTGACATAGTGTCCCCTTTTCACCTAAAAAATACTGAAAGAAGAGTGACATAGTGTCCCCTTTTCACCTGAAAAATCCTGAAAGAAGAGTGACATGGTGTCCCCTTTTCACCTAAAAATCCTGAAAGAAGAGTGACATAGTGTCCCCTTTTGCACCTGAAAAATCCTGAAAGAAGAGTGACATGTGTCCCCTTTTCACCTAAAAAATCCTGAAAGAAGAGTGACATAGTGTCCCCTTTTCACCTGAAAAATACTGAAAGAAGACTGACATAGTGCCCCTTTCACCTGAAAATCCTGAAAGAAGACTGACATAGTGTCCCCTTTTCACCTAAAAATCCTGAAAGAAGAGTGACATAGTGTCCCCTTTTCACCTGAAAAATCCTGAAAGAAGAGTGACATAGTGTCCCCTTTTCACCTGAAAAATCCTGAAAGAAGAGTGACATAGTGTCCCCTTTTCACCTGAAAAATACTGAAAGAAGACTGACATGGTGCCCCCTTTTCACCTGAAAAATCCTGAAAGAAGACTGACATAGTGTCCCCTTTTCACCTGAAAAATACTGAAAGAAGAGTGGCATGGTGTCCCCTTTTCACCTGAAAAATACTGAAAGAAGAGTGGCATAGTGTCCCCTTGAATATGGCGTATTTCATATATGAGCCCAAAATATTTGAAACACGAATGTACACAGATATTTACGACGCGTCTTACCAATAGGCGTAGTATTGTACAAACTTGTGTTAATTTTCCGATCACACTAATCTTGAAAACAATATATACCGAAGGGGCTCTGTACGATATATCCTGTCATCACATCTTACGACGTATGAATTTAATTATCTTAAACTGAGAAAAGTCTCCACTGGTGTATAAGCATATGGCATAGAACTTCTAGATAAGTTAATTTTGCCTTCTGGATTGATTTATATTATGTTTATTATACGTAAACTATACCCTTATACCTATAACAGATTACTAAGCCTTACTAAAGTCTAACCGGCGCCTTGACTTCCTAAAGTGTCTACGATTAACTCGAATCGAGCATTGGTCATACATGTGTAAAACACCCATCAAAATGTCATTAGCCATCCGCACTACCAACAGTAGGCATCCTTCTAGCCGAAGTCTGCAAGAACTCCCCTGCAATCGGGCTTTGTTGCAACAGCTGTAAGACTTTCTGATCGTAAAGGCATCAACCTTCACATGCGTTCTCCAGGAAACCGAGACAACAAAAGAAGTTGGGTGTTCGCGTGGCTCAGAAACTATCCTTTTAAATTAGAACAAAGAACTAGTTGTTTTTTTGTTTGTTTGTTTTTAGCGACTATGGAAGATTGTTTGCTTTAAGACCAGTAAGCCGTTGACTTAGTGGATGACCGATTTTATCTTCTTCCGTGCAATCAGACAGTAAGAAACAACCAGCTATACGTACATGTTTTTTTCCTTATAGCTTATAGATCTGCAGCATTTCTAAAACCCTAACACCAAAATCGTTTATTCATGTGTATGAAAACACGTACGAAGTGAGTGGAATACAAAGGTTCAGTAAACTCACTGTATATAGTACAAACACGATGTTTACGTACAGCGCATGTGATCAATCTTTACTGAGACTGCTTTTACTAGAAATTATATTTCTCTGTTACTTTACTGATTTTCACACTACTATTCGAAGATGAAGAAATTGACTACTTTAAGAACGTTTTCTAAAAGTCACGTGTAGACTCGTGTTTTCATTCCCTCAATATAAAGGGCAGTTTTTGTTGGAATAAATCATTCATATTATCAGATCAGAGGTTATCAGACATTGTCATTAAAAAGGTATTACTGCTTAGTTCGCAGGCCTTAATCAGAAGAGATGTCATTTTGATGATATTTAACTTATGATGACTGCTATATTTAGATATCAAGTTTCAAGTCAGTAGTTCATGGTGACGGCGACAGTTCTAAGGTGAAGCCACCATTAACACGTGTTTTAGCACTGAGAAGTGTGATGCAGATGAATCATTATTCATTTAACTTCGGTTTATGTCTTTTGATCAATATACTATTCTTATGCATAATTACCGGGCATTATTCGCTTTTGCGAGGACCGTAAATATGTTCATTACATTTGTTTAGCGCGTAGTTCCTAATATTGGAAAATGGTTTTGTCTTGATAGATAATTCAATTTATTTCTACACTAAGGAAAAAGGATGAAGGAAGCCAATCATCTGTAATCACTTTTCTGGGTTTTAATAGAAATAAGTATTAACACCAATCCCAGAGAGTTCATTACATTGTGTTAAAAAACAAGGTTTGGTATATATAAGTCAGTAATTTACGCGAGAAGCAAAGCCAATATAAATTGCAGTGGAACAGATTGTATCAGAACTACATTTGAAAATCCTTTGATGTTTCATAGGTAGATTAAAGCCACCAAAATTAATTGCTTTTGGGAAAGGTATTAAATGAAGATATCCATTCAAAATATGTATATATAAACTTATATCTAAAAAAAATTAGAGAAATTAGAACTTCTAAGACTGGAATAGTACCTGCCCATAATGGTATTCACAAACAAAAGAATATGAATCAGCTTGAGGCGTCAAGAAAACTCTGTTGAATCTAGCCGTTGTAAGTGCAGTGTTTTTCTAACATGTGAAAATTCACGAACACAAAGGGAAATGAGGACTATTTAATCAGTGCTCAACATGAAAAATCTTCTTTAAGCGAGACCAACAGAATGTCGGGTTGCAAAGAGAGGACTGCAACTCATACCTCTCGTTCAACTATTGCATGTCTCAAGCAACTAGAGAATGAAATGGCTATTCATGTTATTCCACACAAAGACATAATAGAGTATAAATTTCTGTGCGATCGAACTGTGGAAATGAACGCTAAAAAAAAGAACTCTTGTCCTTGTGTGCTATATGTAACATGGAAGGCATACAGGAAGAAGTAGTGTGCTTTGAACATTACTAACTTTTATTGAACACTTTTGCAAAGGAAAGTACGTTTTGGGGTTATTGTCAAGATGCACGGCTGTTAAATAAAACACGAATACACGCGGTGACGTACACCGTAATGACGTAATGAGATTCGCGTCTTATTTCCAAATGTCTTTTGATGATTTGATAATAATACAAATAATAATACCTTGTTTCCAGGTATATTGTCCAAACATTATAATAATACAATTAATTCTTTGATCCCAAATGTCTTGCTAGGACCAGTTCAAAATAATCCATCGCTTCCAAATTTGTCATCCGGACTTGATTATAAGAATATTGTGGCGTCTCCTAGTTGCTAGTCCAGACCAGATTTCCACATAAAATTGAGGTTTTTATATATATGTATAGCAAGACATTACAGTTGCTGGCTATCTTGCTTGCCCAGCAAGTTGTTTAAACACATACACTTAAAGTCCGAAAACTGCTGACTTCTATACACTCAATCGAACTTGGATAACGATCACGTTGTTCGAACGCAGTTATGTCTTTTGTGTAGAGCCTTGAGCATGTCTAACGCTGCTTAGGTCGTCAGAAACATACAGTCAATATTTATAAGTTCGGAATATTCTGTCGAATAAAAACAATCATGAACCTCACACTAACCCTTAACATCTATCGGGTTAACAAAACACTCGGGTAAAAATACGCTTGATTAAAAAATAATAATAAACAATTTCCTCTGAAATTTGACTGTCTTTACATGTTGATCAACTTCAAATTAACCATGGCTTCCATTTGTGTTCTCTGTTCCCGTCAAGTTTAATGTTCTTATTTTTTACCTCAACTAATTAACTAGAAATATTTCGATTTTCACAATTTACTCCCTTGACAATTGTGAACATTTTACCTGGTTGTTCCCAAATGCCCAGTTTGTACAGTTACACTTCAAAGTTTGTTTTACGTCAAAGAATAAAATCTCGCAAACGCCTTTTCTACGGAAAAATAAAAGAAACCACTGTATTAGTTTGATTATCCTAGACGATCAATGTATTGATCCATCAAATAATCTCTTAGTTGTTGTAACTAAACACTGTAGTAACGTAATTAATCGCTATTTACTTATAGGTTTTCAGAGATTGATAGAGAATTAAAAACACACTAATTTATTATTTTGTTTAGGGGTTTAATATCAGGAATATTGTCTTGTTTACTTTGAGTCTTCGGACTTATTATAAATGTAAAAAATTAAACAATAGTTTACTGAATATTTTTTTCAGAATTTATAGCTTCTACACTGAGTGAGATTAGTTCTTAAAACAGATGCGACGTTTCGATCACTGGTGCAATCACTTACAAGTACACGAGTTTGAGAATGATCGCACCAGTGATGGAAACGTTGCACCTATTCTAGGAGGTTACTTACTGTAAAAATTGTAATAATGTATATTCAATCAGTTACTCAACTCAGAACGATTGTTTTATTTTGAATTTCGCGCAAAGCTACACGAGGGCTAGCCATTCCTAATTTAGCAGTGTAAGACTAGAGGGAAGGCAGCTAATCATCACCACCCACCGCCAACTATTGGGCTAGTCTTTTACCAATGAATAATGTGGTTAACCGTCACATTATAACGCCCCCACGGCTAAAAGGGTGAACATGTTTGGTGCGACGGGAATTCGAACCCGCGACCCTTGGATTACGAGTCGAACACCTTAACCCACCTGGCCGTGACGGGCCCTATCTCAGAACGAAACTAATAGTGTATCGGGTCAGTGTGTTCAGTAGTAAGCCTAACTCTTCAAACTTATAACATTAGTGTTAATATTGTTGTAAAGAACCACAATAATAACAACAAAGATACCGAGGCCAATTCCACTTTCAAAAGCCTATAATATGCTTCTCCTTCTGTGTTGAATTTCGTGCAAAGCCATTCGAGAGATATTCTAGAAGGAAGGCATCTTGTCATCACCACCAACTGCCAATTATTGTTTTACTGTGGGATTCACGGTCATATTATCTAGATCTTTTGATAAAAAGTTTAGACGAAACCCTCTTTGGATTTCAGATATATTTTATTATAACCAACATTTCGCTTTTCTGACTTACTTAGAGGTAATATACACAACAGGTATATTAAATCTAAGGAAGCCGCCAAGGCAAAACGTTGGTTATAATACATATAAATATATACGTATGTTGTGTAATATTTATTTACATTGTGAATATCTTTTTATCAAAGTGTGTAAATCCCTCCAGTACCTACTACAGATTTTGAAAGACAATAAAAACAAAAAAATTATGCCCCCCTAGTGGCACACCGGTTTATCTGCGGACTCACACCTGTAAAAACTGAGTTTCGATAGCAGTGGTGGGCAGAGCACAGATAGCCCATTATGTAGCTTTGTGTTTAATTCTAAACACACCAAAAAATTATATAGCTTCTTATACGGCTGAAAGAGCGAGCACATTCAATGAAAGGATTCCAACCTGCATTTCACGTTGGTAAGGAATACACAGATTGGAAAAGTACTTGGAATATTTCTATTGTTATTATTTTCAAATATTCCGGGTGCTTAGATTGGAAAAGTACTTGGAATATTTCTATTGTTATTATTTTCAAATATTCCGGGTGCTTAGATTGGAAAAGTACTTGGAATATTTCTATTGATATTATTTTCAAATATTCCGGGTGCTTAGATTGGAAAAGTAATTGGAATATTTCTATTGTTATTATTTTCAAATATTCCGGGTGCTTAGATTGGAAAAGTACTTGGAATATTTTTATTGTTATTATTTTCAAATATTCCGGGTGCTTAGATTGGAAAAGTACTTGGAATATTTTTATTGTTATTATTTTCAAATATTCCGGGTGCTTAGATTGGAAAAGTACTTGGAATATTTCTATTGTTATTATTTTCAAATATTCCGGGCGCTTAGATTGGAAAAGTACTTGGAATATTTTATTGTTATTATTTTCAAATATTCCGGGTGCTTAGATTGGAAAAGTACTTGGAATATTTTTATTGTTATTATTTTCAAATATTCCGGGTGCTTAGATTGGAAAAGTACTTGGAATATTTCTATTGTTATTATTTTCAAATATTCCGGGTGCTTAGATTGGAAAAGTACTTGGAATATTTTTATTGTTATTATTTTCAAATATTCCGGGTGCTTAGATTGGAAAAGTACTTGGAATATTTTTATTGTTATTATTTTCAAATATTCCGGGTGCTTAGATTGGAAAAGTACTTGGAATATTTTTATTGTTATTATTTTCAAATATTCCGGGTGCTTTTCCCATTATTATTCGCATCTGATTTCATTTCTTACCCTTTTTTAATTCCTAGGTCATTTCTCAACGCGATAATCGAAATCAGACCAACCTGTGCATATAGATAAGGTGTTAGTGATATCCAATGAACGTTTATCGTGCATAATATAGCGCACTAACCAATCTTTAATACGGCGTATTGAATTGAACGTTATAAACGACTTAAAGAAACAAAATCAAGGGAAAAGTTTTTTGTTTTTCTTTTACGTAAAGCTACACAACGTGCTGTCTGTGTTCTGTACAGTCTTTCCCCCATGGCTTAGCGGTATGTCTGCTGACATACAACGCTAGAATCCGGGTTTCGATACCTATGGTGGGTAGAGCACAGACAGCCTATTGTTTAGCTTTGTGCTTAAATTTAAACAACAACCACAACTATGTACAGAAATAAATGTCGAACCCTTGATCAAACAGACGTTCGTTCACAAGGTTATTGCTGACAGGTTAGGAAACTTTCTGGGTAGAGCCGTAGCAAACTATATGAACGCATCTCTACATTATGAAAATGTTCGTAATGTCTTACTAAACTCTTGAAGATTTAACACTAGCCTCTGAACGTTTAATGTTTAATACATTTTCGTGAAGCTCACATATTTACTACTCTGCGTCAGTTTTTGATTAGTTTGTAAGATATCCCATGTATTAGCTAATTTTATACGAACAGCGAGCCAAGACTTTATTATTCGTATTTTACACAAGTTATAAAAGCAAATGAACAAACATGCATTTTCACTGCCTATATTTATACTACAGAAAGTCACCATTGTCTGAGCCCTAATTATACGACTTCTATATTACAATCCAAAACCACTCATACGAGACCACGTTACGTAGGATAAGGCTGCAGTTTTGTTTGATTAAGTGTATCTTGCCTTATTGCAGACAAACAAACAAAAAACGCATCCACAACCCGTGCCAAATATCTCTACCCTTGATATTTGGGTGCTTGAGAAATTCTCACAAAGACAGGTCTTATATAAAAGGTACACAGACACTGTAACAATGACACCGATCTGTAAGCTGCTTAAACAAAGGAAGATAAACTTAAAATATTCCATTAAAAGAGCTTTTTTTTGTGCTCAGTATAACATTCTGTTCTAGCTGTCGGATCCCTTGCTGAGTTCATTAGGCCTATGCACTCATAATACTATGTAACACAAATTTTGTTCCTGGATGTGTTGTTTCTTAATAGCTTATGTTTTAAAAGTACAGAAAATGGCCATTATTCCCTTCAAACTTTGCTTTTATGACCTGGATAATGAAATTTGCAAATTAACCTATTTTCTATGTAAAAATGGACAAATTTGCACATTTTCATTTACATAAGGTCTAAATAAAACAACATATGAATTGATTTACATGTATTTATACTAAAGTTATACAAAAATGTTTAGAAGTGAGTAGTTCTTCGAGATTTGTGACTTTAATGTAAATCACTTTCACGTATCAGCCCACAAATACAGTCTCCCATCATGTTTTCGTTATACGTTCCCAGGTCACAAAAGCAAAGTTTGAAGAGAAAAATAGGTCTTTTCCATTTACTTTAGGCAAAAGAAATTGGGAAATAACACTTTCTGTTCAGGAATAAGAAAAAGTAAAAATTTTGTTACATGGTGTTATTAATGAAACGCTAAAGTTAATATTTACGGATTTAAAATTTTGCTCAAAATAAATCTTAACAGTAAAGTTGTTTCCCGTAAAAACAATAATTTAGGGCTATCCGTTGTTTTCGTTATAGGTAAAGAGTTGATCCACTTTGAAATACGAAGTTAATTTTGTTATTATTCTAATTAATTCTCAACTGACCATATTTAGAGCTTCTCTATTGTTTACTAACTAGAGTTCATGATTAATGAAAGATCATCATAGGACATGAAAAGTTGCTTCCCTTGTATGTAATTGTAAAAAACGAAAAACGCTGCAAAACACAAAATGCGAAACTGTAAATTGGCATTGACCCCCCTTAAAAAACATCTTCAAGCCAAATATGGTGAAGATCCATCAACAGGGGGGTGAGGTAGTGTTAAGAAACGCCCACAAGTGCAAAGGTGAAAGTTTGTTGGTATCTCTCCGCGTGAACCTATTGAACCTCCAAAACAGTTTGGTAAGGATCCATTTACACCGTACAAAGTAGTTACAAGGACATACAACAGACAGTAATATTATATTTATATAAATACGGATTATTTCAGAACGTAAATGGTGAGCTCCATCAAAATTCTTAACTCCTACGTTAGGAGATAGAAGAAAGTTACAGTTTCTATGGTGACGTTATTTTTCTAGTAATATTGTTTTCAATGGTCATTGTTAAAATACTAACAGTTATAACTTGACCTTTCTAGAAACGTCTTATAATATTAACCATCCATGCTTTTATAAACTGCTAGAGTTTAATTAAATATATCGTAAGTGTAGAAAATCTCATAATGATGATATGAGAATCATAAAGACGTTTCTCGTTTCATATTATATTTCTTACTTTGTAATATCTTTACTGCTAAGGTTAATATTATATAACTGTTACGCAAAATTATCAACAATTTGGGAAATTTGTAGGCTTTGGTTTTGTTTCTAAATACATGCTTGGCTTTTAGTCTCCAATAAAATACGTCTTTAGATTTGACAAAGTTTTAGTTCACACAATTTGGTATACTTTTGTCTTTTCATTAGCTTATTTGCACCTGATGACCAAAAAAGTCACCTTTCCAGGTCACTGATCATATATTCTTAGGTCATCTTCAGGCTAATAAAGATGGCCTAAGAAGGTCCAAATGTTGTTTTGTATTTTATTTTAATTAAAGTTTCAATACTCATACCAACTGTCTTAAGAATACGTTTTTACTTCAAGTGGGTTTCTCGTCATTATGAGATCAACGCTTTATTCAATCAGTTTCTCTGTACTTGACGAGTCATCTCTCGTCACGTGCCAGAAGTTATAGAGCATCAAAGTCTTCGACTGTTTAGAAATGTTATGAAGCAAACGGAGAGAAGAGTAGTACAGCCTCCAGTTTACTGCATCTGGAATCATGACACGTCTTCGGACTGCAGGAAACTTGGTTCCATGAAAAAGCTACCAGTTGACGTGTTAACCTGCTCAAAACATGGTCATCTCAGGCTAACAAGTCAAGGTCGAGAGAAGTCTTGCGATATCTTATAGCAAAAATGGCATGAACACGTTCATCCCAGAGTATCCAGAAGAACAGTGTATAGGAAACTGACCAAACATGGTTGCTTTGCAAGAAGTACTATCTACAAACCGATATATTAACAAGACTTCACTGCTGTTACCATGTTACTTGCACAAGACAGCATGTCCTCTTACAGTTTGGAAACTGGCGACATGCCATCTTTTCAGGTGAGTCCAGTTTCCGTCTTGTTAAAACTAATGGTTGAATTTGTTTTCATCGTTTGCTTGGAGAACAGATGAGGAAAGACTGTCTTTCCCATGGAGAACACACAGGCGGGGTGAAATAAATGTTTGTGTAGCTATTGGTGGAAAAAAACAACTTCTTTTCATATCCTTCAGAGAAATGTCAATGACTGACGCCTCCTACAGGCATCACCTAAAGATTATATTTCTGCCATATGTTAAGGCAAGATTTAACAATAACTTTGTGTTCTAGAATGACAATACCGCTGTTCGCAGTGCATGTATTGTACAGGTTTATCTTCACCAGGGGGACGTTACAAGATTGCCATGGCCATCGAAGTCTCCAGGTTGTAATCCAGTTGACATCTATCGGACAGAACTGAACCAAAACAATTGCTAACCACGACTCTAAACCAGTACTGTAGCTGGTAATACGTTGAGATGAAATCGCGGTGCATTACATCAACACCCTTATAGACAGCATGTCACGTTACCTTGAAGAGTTTATTATAGTACGAGGAAGAGACAAACTGAGTACCAAATGTTTAATATCGATTGGCATAAAACTAAAGACGCCATTTGCAATAACTTGATGTTATATTTTATCATTGTATATGTTTTGGTAAGTTTTATTACAATGGATGAAATGCTGAATTACACATCTTTCTTCAGGTGTCTGATAAACTTGTTTACTTTTCTAATAAATCTCTAATAAATGTCTACAAAACTTGTCTCATTATACATTATCACATAATGTACCATAAATCTCCCAGTTTGACAGCACTAAGTGCATTTGTATTCCATTTTACTAATAATGGTCTTATTTTAGCCAAGACTCTAGTATTGTAGAGGTCACTTTCAGTTATTTCAGAAGTCACCACCAGGTGACATTAGGTGTATCACGTTTCTGTCAGTTTGTAGATAAATCACACTGCTGTGTTGATTGGAAATAATGGCTCCTATTATTTCTTTACGCATGTTAACACCGCAACTGACAAGATTTTCTTTATAATCCTGGCTTCATTGTTGAACCTCTTGTATTGAGGAGGTTACGTACTTGTGAGCTCATTCCGTAATACTAAGTAGTATACTACGCTTAACTTGACTGAATCACTGTTTCTTACCTGATACGTTTTTCAGAATAAGCACCTTAGCCCCACGACGCATTTAACCACACTAGAAGCAATACTCTGCCATGTCGTATGAAACTTAGTACGTAAGCACACCCCTGAGCTACTAGAGACTTATATTTACTTAAATAATATACCTGAAAAATCACCTCAGGCCCATCTCTTTCCTTGAAATAACCTTCAAACATTGATGGCCCGGCATGGCCAGGTGGGTTAAGGCGTGCTACTCGTGTCCTGAGGATCGCGAGTTCAAATCCCTGTTGCACCAAACATGCTCGCCCTTTCAGCCGTGGGGCATTAAAATGTAACGACCAATCTCAATATTCATTGGTAAAGAGTAGCCCAAGACTTGGCGGTGGGTGGTGGTAACTAGCTGTCTTCTCTCTCGTCTTAAACTGTTAAATTAGGGACGGCTAGCGGAGATAGCCCTCGTGTAGCTTTGTGCAAGCTTCAAAAACAAACAATCAAACACTGATGAATAGCATTGTTAATATCTCATGAATAATAATAATGCACAAAAATTAATTAAATAAAAAGGATCATAGAAACTTAAGAACTAAGGATGAATCTACAAATGGAGGATTGTTTGTTTGTTTGAATTTTGCGCAAAGCTACTCGAGGGCTATCTGCGTTAGCCGTCCCTAATTTGGCAGTGTAAGACTAGAGGAAAGACAGCTAGTCATCACCACCCACTGCCAACTCTTGGGCTACTCTTTTACCAATGAATAGTGGGATTGACCGTCGCATTATAACGCCCCCACGGCTGAAAGGGCGAGCATGTTTGGTGCGAGCGGCATTCGAACCCTCGACCCTCGGATTACGAGTCGAACGCCTTAAAACGCTTGACCATGCTGGGCGAGATAAATGGAGGAACCACAAAGTAAGTAGGATTTCAGACCTTTACACAAATATTAAAATGTGTACTGTCGTTCGGATTCAAAATTTAATTAGATCATGGTCCTTCTTTAAAAAAAACAAACATTTTTTATTCACGCTTACGCTTTAATAAGTACAGAAACATCCCCGTGTTACTTAGTTACTTCATCGCGCACTTAAACCGACTGCACGTTCTATGATGTGCTTCAGATGTTTACGCAGTTTTCTCTCTTCTTACGTCATCGTGTGGATTCTCTGCGGAATCTCTTCCAAAAGATAACAACCTGCGGGCGATTATCGGTCAAAGCGTGATGGGTATTAGGTTTTCCAAGTCTGTACGAATGGAGGTGCTTCTAAGAGCTGTCACAAAACCGAAACGACCAATAATTGAATTGTAATTTTGAGGTTTGTTTATTTTTACCCGGCGAACCAGTTCTTCCCTTGGTGTTGTTATTTATTTTCTAAAGAAAACATTGGCTTAGTCGCTTCTGGCAAAATATTTATCAGCGTTTATGTCATTGTGCGGTTAGTTATAGTTTTATTATTAACTCAAGACGTTCACCAGTCAGTACAACGTTTAAGTATTTGTTAAAGTGAGAATAAATTGCAGATTTAATAATTTATTATATACGTATCACCATTAGTAAATAAAAGTGTAATGAAGTTTATGTAACTTCTATTTTTGTTAAAACCACCAACAAAGTAAAATACATCAGTTAATGTTTGTGTGAGTGCTTTCAATTATATCAGAAGTCACCATGAGGTACTGTTGATGTGTACACTTTCAATCATATCAGAAGTCACCATGAGGTACTGTTGATGTGGACACATTCAATTATATCAGAAGTCACCATGAGGTACTGTTGATGTGGACACTTTCAATTATATCAGAAGTAATCATGAGGTACTGTTGATGTGGACACTTTCAATTGTATCAGAAGTAATCATGAGGTACTGTTGATGTGGACACTTTCAATTATATCAGAAGTAATCGTGAGGTACTGTTGATGTAAACACTTTCAATTATATCAGAAGTAATCGTGAGATACTGTTGATGTGTACACTTTCAATTATATCAGAAGTAATCATGAGGTACTGTTGATATGGACACTTTCAATTATATCAGAAGTCATCACGAGGTACTGTTGATGTGTACACTTTCAATTATATCAGAAGTCATCACGAGGTACTGTTGATGTGTACACTTTCAATTATATCAGAAGTCATCACGAGGTACTGTTGATGTGTACACTTTCAATTATATCAGAAGTCATCACGAGGTACTGTTGATGTGTACACTTTCAATTATATCAGAAGTCATTACGAGGTATTGTTGATGTGTACACTTTCAATTATATCAGAAGTCATCACGAGGTACTGTTGATGTGTACACTTTCAATTATATCAGAAGTCATTACGAGGTATTGTTGATGTGTACACTTTCAATTATATCAGAAGTCACTATATGGCAGTGTTGATGTGTACACTTTCAATTGTATGAAAAGTACAAAACAAAAATTCAGCGGCTACATTTTTGGAACAATGGACCTTCTGATACGAACGTAATCCAGCACGCTAACCATTAGACAACGCCCAGTCCCAATTGGCTTAATTAAAGCATTTGTTGTGATGTGGACGTCTTTTTCAAGCACATTTCCAGTTCTAGAAAATTCTAAAGAGGCCAGATAAAGAAAGCAATATTCGTAGATATAACTGATCCAAAGCTAACATCTTATGACAAATATAATTAATAACAATCACTCGTGGCCAGCTTGAAAAATGTAATAATTGGTGTTGTTCAAAATCATTTGTATAAATAACGTTCTGACCACCGCTATGTTTATTCTAGCCTGATGACGTTTGACTGAGTCAAATGCGTCATTGGCAATGGATACAATGAACATATTGTGGTTGCAGTATTGTTGACCCGGTGATTAAGGCAATCGAATCATAATCTGCTGGTTGCGGGTTCAAATCCCTGTCACACGAAACATGTTCGCTCTTTCAGCAGTGCCAGCGTTGTATTGTGACGGTCAATCCCACTATTCATTGGTAAAAAAGTAGCCTAATAGTTGGCGGTGAGTGGTGATCTCTAGCTGCCTTCTCTGTAGTCTTAAACTGCAAAATTATGGACGGCAAGCGCAGAGAGCCCTCTTGTGGCTTTGCTTAAATTTAATAAATAAACAAAATACAATGTTGTTATTATACACTCTTCTAATACTTGAACATCTCGAAATTACAATATAAATAATGTAGTAACATAAAGGTCCTAGCATAAGCTTTCATGACATCTATAACAAATTAGAATATAATTTATGAATTTTAAAATATGCGTATATTGTATAATAGTAGAACCTCAGCAAAGTTATATAAAATAATTTAAACTTCTAACAACGCATGCCGAAAGTTTCCGAGTGATTTTTGTATTATTTAAAAACAATAAACGCATTCTCTGTGTTTCTTAATATTTTGTATAATGCCGAAAGAAATGTTTTCAAAGTTTGCAGAAACGTTTAATTTATTATCTTTTTAATTTTTTCTCCTTTTTTAAAATGCATGTTTCTTTAAATTAAAAACAACCCAAGAAATGTTGATTATACCATCTCCTGATATTTCACATTTTAGTTGTTTTGTTTTTAACACTGCTTTTGTACATTTAGTGAGGCTTTCAGTTCTTGTTGATTTATTCAAGATACAGTAAGAATACATGTAATTGAAGTGAAAAATCTAAACGTCATTAAAAACCGAAACTTTAGAACTTCAATCAAATACCACAAGAATTTCTGCGCAAGGTAATCAGAGCTAATTCGGTTCGTTTCAATACGGAAGAAGGTTTGTTTGTTGGTTTTGAATTTCGCAAAAAGCTACACGAGGGCTATCTGCGCTAGCCGTCCCTAATTTAGTAGTGTAGGACTAGAGGGAAGGCAGCTAGTCATCACCACCCACTCTTGGGCTACTCTTTTTTACCAACGAATAGAGGGATTGACCATCACGTTATAACGCCCCCACGTCTGAAAAGGTGATCATGTTTGGTGTGACAGGGATTCGAACCCGCGACCCTCGGATTACGAGTCGAGTGCTATAACCACCCGGCCACACCAGGCCAGGAGAGTTTGGAGAATGGGCTTTTAACCAAAAAACAATTTCATTCGAAGAAGAAGAAAAGCTAAGCATTGACCTCTTTGACCTGAATGGAAAATCGTTTATTTTTGTTAAGTACATTTTTAAGTACTTACTTCTCATTGTAATATTGTAAGTGATTTAAAAATGGCGTGTCTTTAATCTGTGAAGAAACTAAGTTTGAAGTATTACATAACTCGTGTAGTACTTACGTCTTTTCTGAACGTAACAGGATGTTCAGTATAATTCTCCCCTCTCCCTACCAACCGCAAGATTATTTTCACTTTGGAAAGATAAATTAAGGATGTGGAGGGAAATGGATGTATTATGTTGTATTTTCCAAATAAAACATACAATTCGTTTGTTCTTCAGTTTCCTTTCGCGACTTTACGGAATGCACGTAAGTCGTACTCGGTCATTAACGCCCTCCAGTGGTTCAGCGGTATGTCTGCAAACTTACAACGCTATAAACCGGGTTTCAATACCCGTAGTGGGCAGAGCACAGATAGCCCATTGTGTAGCTTTGTGCTTACTTGAAAACAACAACAACAACACTCGGTTATTAACAAATATTTTACAGTCTCGTTACAGATACGTTGAAAAATGATAACTCGACGAGTGAACAGATGATCCGGAACAATCGTACGTGTAACACAGTTCCGTTATCAATCAAGACTTTCTTTGTGTTCTGACTGGAACATGTACGTGAAATGTTACTACATGCATTAGAACCTTCCACCTCGACCGAGAGTTTGCATGTCTAATCATAATCCTATTATAATGGATGGATAAGTGCTTATCTTTATAGTTTACGTGTCACGGCATTATTTCATACTTAGAAGTGTACACTTTTATAGCCACTAATACAAGAAAATTTGGTATTAGATCAATACCACCAAATAAAATTGATATACTTGAAAAAAAAAAACATGTATATTTCAAAGGATTATAAAGAAAGAAGGAAAATTATCGGAAACTGTATATTAATTAATTAAATTCTTACTTTAAAACACAGAATTTTAATTAATTAATTAGAAATTAAAACTTTTATTTCACTTAAGAATATAATAGTTTTCAGATCATCCCACAAGTAATGTCTGAATATTTAATACAGAAAGCACATCATCATTTCTGTCTTTTTAGAAGGTTTTGCTGACTAAAATATGTAGTATTTTAAATGTGTATAAAAACGTTCAGACGAATAAAAGGAGCTATCTCCATTCTTTTAGATCATTAATCAAATAAACCCTTATGAAGATGGATGTATCTAAAGAGCACATTAGGCGTATAATGTTTTATGAGTTTAAAAAAGACAACAGTGCAGCAGAAACTACACGAAACATTCAAGGTGTTTATGGTGCGGAGTCTTTCAATGAAAGAAAATGTCGAAGGTGGTTTCAGAAGCTCAGATCAGGTGACTACAGCTTAAGTGATGAGTCACGTTCAGGTCGTCCTGTTGAGTTTAATGATGACTTGCTGCTAACTGCATTTGATGAAGATTGTGCTGTAACAGTTGAAGAACTGGCACAGAAGCTTAATTCAACCCATTCAACAGTTCACCGTCATCTGCAACAACTAGGAAAGATGTCTACACTTGGAAAATGGGTTCCTCACGATTTTACAGAAGTCAACCTCAGAGCAAGAGTGGACATTTGCACTTCTCTGCACTCTCGTGAACTTAACTCGCCTTTTTTAGACAGGTTAGTGACTGGAGATGAAAAATTGATATATTATAAAAATGTTAAGTACTGCAGATAATGGCTCAGTGCAGGTAAACTGGCTAAACACAGCCCATAATGGACCTCCACCCAAGGAAAGTCTTGTTAAGCGTTTGGTGGGATATTGTTGGTGTGATCCTCTTTGAGTTGCTGCCACTCAATGTAATGATTACATCAGACTTCTATTTTCAACAATAAGAGAGCTTGAATCTTGCACCGAAAAAAAGAGGCCAACTTCGATCAATTATAAAGGTGTTGTGTTACACCAGGATAATACACGGCCCCATACAGCAAGAATAACATCTGTAAAGACTGAAGAGCTAGACTGGGAAAAACTTCCACATCCTCCTTATTTTCCAGACCTTGCCCCATCTAATTATCATCTATTCCGAAGTTTGCAGAACTATCTTGATGTAAAAGAGCTTGGAACACATGAAGATGTCAAAAAACTACCCTCTCTACATTCTTTTCCTCCAAACACCAAGAATTTTATAGAAGTGACATTCAGAAGCTTGTGAATCGTTGACAGGAAGTAATTAATAATAATGGAACATACATTATTGATTAAATAACATTAAAAGCGTTTGAAATCCTTTCGCTTTTTTCTGAACCTAAAATCGGACATTACTCAAGGGATGATTTTTTTTTGTTTGTTTGTTTTAGAATTTCGCACAAAGCTACTCGAGGGCTATCTGTGCTAGCCGTCCCTAATTTAGCAGTCTAAGACTAAATGGAAGGCAGCTAGTCATCACCACCCACCGCCAACTCTTGGGCTACTCTTTTACCAACGAAAAGTGGGATTGACCGTCACATTATAACGCCCCCACGGCTGGGAGGGCGAGCATGTTTGGCGCGACGGGGATGCGAACCCGCGACCCTCAGATTACGAGTCGCACGCCTTAACACGCTTGGCCATGCCGGGCCCAAAAGCCCACAGACATACAACTGTTCCACTGGAGAGGAGGCCTGGAAACTGTGAAACAGAAATGAAAAAAAAATGTCGCTTCTTTAACTCGAGGTTAATGCATATTTATCTTTGCCTCCACGTTTTCTTTCTCTTACAAAAAGTTTAGGTATGTATAATTCCGTTTTCGAAATGAATAAAAAAATGTTATTAATAAGGTATTTAAATGAGCCCCAAGTGGGTCGGTCGATATTCGTTTTCCAACAATACGTCTTGTTTCTCAAGTTTCTCTTCAATAATTTTTTCTTGTAATTCACTCTCGTCTTCATTTTATCAATAGATAATATTGAAGAACTGTAGTTAAAACTGCTAACACTAGAGGAAATAAGATAAAACAATTTTAAATCAAAATCGGATGCTAATTCAGCAGACTCCATTCAATTTTTTTAGTCAGGGGGAACATTAGCAATTTGGAGTGTCATGGTTATGTGTATCCAGGATATTGTTTTGTAGAGAATATTAAGTAGTTTTATTAAAACGATTTTGATTTGCAAATAAACAAGTCACGTGAAAACTACTGCCAAGATAAAGTCACGTTGTAAAGATATACATCATGGATTTATGTGCGATCCCACTGTTGAAATAGGCACTGGGGAACCGACGTTGTAGATAGCTAACGGAAAGCAGCGGAGCTTTTGCTAATGAAACCTATATTGCAGTGGTATTGTCGAATTGTCTTTTGTTGTTTAGAAGTGTAAGACTGACCACTCTTATTCTACTCTTCTACCAACGAATAGTGGGACTGACTGTCACTTATAACGCCCTTCCTGCATGGCTAAAAGGACGAGCATGTTTAGTGTGACGAGAATTCGAACCCGTGACCCCAGATTACTAGTCGAGCGCCCTAACCACCTGGTCATGCCGTTACTTATAGGCAAGAATTTATGTGTGTGTTTTTTATAGCAAAGCTACATCGGGCTATCTGCCGAGCCCACCAAGGAGAATCGAACCCCAAATTTTAGTGTTGTAAATCCGTAGATATACCACTATACTAGCGGGGGGGGGGCAGACAAGACTTTGTACGACTATTTGAACATAATAAGGAGATTGACGGTCACTTTTTAACGCCTCAATAGGTGAAGCGTATTTATCGGGGTTAGATTTCAAGACCCCTTGCCTCGTAATCTGCAATTATACCACTAGGTTACGCCCAGCTATCTCTAAATAAAAATAATAATTTGTGTATCAAGTTGCTTTGTCAGTTCGTATAACTAGTTCGCCTCTAAAGGTTGAATTGTTTTATGTCATTTTAATATAATTCAATTCCGATTTGGCCCGGCATGGCCAAGCGTGTTAAGGCGTGCGACTCGTAATCTGAGGGTCGCGGGTTCGCTCTCCCGGTCGCGCCAAACATGCTCGCCCTTTCAGCCGTGGGGACGTCATAATGTGACGGTCAATCCCACTATTCATTGGTAAAAGAGCAGCCCAAGAGTTGGCGATGGGTGGTGATGACTAGCTGCCTTCCCTGTAGTCTTACACTGTTAAATTAGGGACGGCTAGCACAGATAGCCCTCGAGTAGCTTTGTGCGAAATTCCAAAAAAATCAATTCCGATTCGTGACAACAACTGCAGATGTCTTACGAACCAGTGTCATCTAGCGGCCACTTTATTTTTTGCATGGAACCTCACAAAGAAAATACAGAATTGCCCATATACACTAATCAAATGTCAATTATTCAACTAGCCGGGTTTTACGAAACAGGCTTGCTATACTGCGTCACTTCATAATTTCTGTAAAGAGGTTGTCTACTGGACAATCGCTTATTTTCAAAGCTCTGAGATAATAATGGAAAGACCGAAATTCTTAAAACTCTCGCAAGATCAAAAACAAAACAACAACAACAAACGAAATAAAAACAAGGTTTTTTTCAGCTGGTACATAAATGTGTTGAGCTGTAGACATGACTTACACCTCGGTGTTCACGCTTCTTGACTGTGCCACATGAGGAACTTATATTTTTATCTATAACTTCAAGGAAAGTTGATGAGATTTTAATGAGGACTGGATACTCCTCCTGATGAGAATTCACATTTTCCTTAGGTGGCGCTAGTATAAAAATAAAAAAAAGGCCTCTAGTAATCGATAATTCACTCTTAAGTTTTTTTGTTTCTCGAAGAACGATCAGTCATTTGCTAACAACACTCTTGCGTGGTCCTATTAACAACATGAATATTTTTTTCCATAAGTCATGAGCATGTTGTTTTTATGTTGTCTTCTGCTTTTCAGTTCGTCATAAAACATGTTAAAAATTCCACTAGTTTTGTATTAATTCAACCCGATAGAAATGTACCTTATTTTATTATATATTATATTAGTGTTTCATTTAATAGGATTCTTTAAAGAAGTGAGGACTAGAGCTAAAGTTTTGAGTGTTAAAAATCATAATACCGTCATTATCATATGACATGTATAAAAAATCATAATACCGTCATTATCATATGACATGTATAAAAAATCACAATACCGTCATTATCATACGACATGTATAAAAAATCAGAATACGGTCATTATCATATGACATGTATAAAAAATCAGAATACGGTCATTATCATATGACATCTATAAAAAATCATAATATCGTCATTATAATATGACATGTATAAAAAATCATAATATCGTCATTATAATATGACATGTATAAAAAATCATAATACCGTCATTATCATATGACATGTATAAAAAATCACAATACGGTCATTATTATATTACATCTATAAAAAATCATAATACCGTCATTATCACATGACATGTATAAAAAATCACAATACCGTCATTATCATATGACATCTATATTTTAGTCGAGAACTAAATAAAATGCATGACATTTTCGATAAGTGTTTTTAGGCTATTGTAACATTCAGAAAACCTCAAAGCGAGTACTGTTAATTACCACAGGAAACACGTAGTTAAAAAGGTTAATACGTTCGTTATACAAAAGAAAATGCTAAAGTTTACTGTTATTTATTCCTATAATATATATTTGAACTTTGCTCTAAATTTGTACGTAAAATGAAACCAAAAAACTACTAGTGAAAGCCGCTATAGATTGTAATTTATTACTCTAACTGAACTTGTTAGGAGACAACTGCAAAGTCTCCTGTATAAAACCTCTTTAACAAGGTCTATATTGTTCTATAAAAGGGTATATATATATATATATACATGCGTATCAATTATTCATTTTGTTTAATGCGCGTAGTGGAAAGGAAATGCTGAGGTGGTATTAATTAGAAAGTTGCGTGTTTCTCACTTATAAACAGTACAAACATGGAAGTTCTTTTTAAAACCTTAGAACAGCGGTAAATTTACGTACTTTTTAATTATTTTCCCGTTTATTGTACTTCATCTTATTACTAATATGTTTGATAATAATTTTAATATATTGGTTTCGTAGTAATATTTTTTTATGTAGATATTGTTTCTTTGTTGTTGTTTTTTTAATTTCGCGCAAAGCTATACGAGGGTTGTCTGCTTAATTATTTTCGGTTTATTGTAGTTCATCTTATTACTAATATGTTTGATAATAATTTTAATATATTGGTTTCGTAGTAATATTTTTTTATGTAGATATTGTTTCTTTGTTGTTGTTTTTTTTAATTTCGCGCAAAGCTATACGAGGGTTGTCTGCGCTAGCCGTCCTTAATTGAGCAGCTTAAGACTAGAGGCTAGGCAACTAGTCATCACTACCTACCGTAAACTCTTGAGCTACTCTTTCACAAACGAGTAGTGGGATTTACCATACCATTATAACGTCCACATTGCTGAAAAGGCGAGCATATTTGGTGTTACAGGGTTTCGAACCCGTGACCCTCAGATTACGAGTCAAGCGCCCTAACCATCTAGTCATGCCGGGCTTAGAAAAAAAAAAAAGTTTCTATACCAGAAATATTATATCACTACGCTGAAGTTGTGTGTGGTTTTTATGGCAAAACCACGTCGGGATATCTGCTGTGTTCACCGAAGGAAATAGAACCCCTGATTTTAAAGTTGTAATTCTGAAGACTTATTGCTGTCTCAGCGGGGATCAACGCTGTAATTACTGAGAAAAGTAGAAAATAAATAAATGTTTCAGGATAAAACAAATATTCACTCACGTATTTTCAAACCCATAATACAGAGTTTGATTCCAGAAGGAAACAGTACTTCACGTCTTAAAACAAGAGGGAATCCTCAATCGCCACGGCACTTGAAATTCTTTTAGTCGGGATTAGAGTAAAGTTTTATTTTATAAAAACTAACACAGAATTCTTACTGTATTTTTAGCCGCGGCGTAAAGGTTCACAGAACGACTCTGAGATTTTGTTTGTTTATTTTTCAGTTGTAAATTTTAGTTCATATTTCCATCATTTCTTGAGCGATTCGAGGTCTAATTACAGTTTCAGACTCTAGAGGGCCACGTTTTTCGATTGCGTTCTTGACTACGCCCAAGGTTTTATTGATTGATAAAGTTTAATTCTGCCTAAAATAGTTTCATATGAAGGTAGGCTTTCACGTGCCCTGAGGTATAAGGAAATTAAATGGTGTATACAGCCCTCCCCACGTTTGGTATAGCTATTAAAAAGGAAAAACAAAAATGTCTCATAGATTAATTTACTCTAATCCTGCATAAAATAATTTCAAGTGCCGCGGCTATTGAGGATTCTTTCTTGCTTTATACATAATTTAATTTAACACTATTGCCTTCTAAACTCAATAACGATTTACACTGTAATTTCGTGTTATAAGGTCGTTTGTTTCTAATATTAAAATGTATTTTATTCACCAATATGCACTACAGAAAGAAGATGTAACAATACCGGACAGATTGCTATAAGATAATATATTTTGAATATCATTCAGGGCCTTTCTTAACACGTGCATTACGATAAACCGTAATAAACACCCCTCTCGTGCCCTATTTCATATAATGGCAAACTCTCTATGGAGCCATAACGCTAAATTTCGAGCAAAGAAATGTTTTTATTTTAATGAATTAAAGCAAAATGATCAAAGCAATTGGAAAACTAATATTTCGATGAGTTAAAGCTACAAAAAATAGATAAATTAATAAATGATTAAAATTTTTAGCTTTCCTGAAGGTTGTACATAGTTGAATAGTCCAGAATTTCACATTTTACAGGATTATACTAAAAACAAATCATCAAATCACGTCTCAGTCACAAGCAACAAAATTATATCGATAGATAATTTCGCATTTCAAAGGTGAAAGTATTCCTTGTATTTAGTGGCAATAAAAAACAAAGGAATATTGATCAATATAGGGTACCAGGACTATCGAGAAAGAGACCTGCAATAAGTCTTGTCCCCGCCGTGTTAAGCAAAGTGCGGCATCATTTAACAAGTGATAACCCACGAACAAAAAGGGTCAGTGAATAAAGCTCGCCACATAACCCCGGACAACATAATCAAGAATGATCTTTTTTCAAGAAAAGGGACATAAGTCACATTTACAGAAGCTGCTTCCACGGCATATTCGTTCAGTCATCTCCTACTTCAAGCAAGTTAACAGAAAATGTAACAGCATTCGTGCTATACCGGTAACGTTGCCGGATATTCCTGTGAGATCGAATTGTTGAAATGTGAGCTGGAAAACTGTCATTCTTGTACACCACACAGACCATGGAACACATACAGAGAGGAAGAGATATGCTTTGTACACGACAGCTTTAACACAACGTGCTTTGCAGTGGAAAGAATACGTTGGAAACCTATTGTCAAGACGTATAGTTCTAAAACAGAGCACGACTGCGCTTTGCTACATGGACTGTTATGACGTGATGAACCTTTAAAACCGCCTTTTTATAACATACTCAGCCTCTGTATCTTTCATGTAATTTATTTTAACACAAGTGATGTTTTTATTAATTGTTTGTTTTTTTAATTTCGCGCAAATATGAACAAGAGCTAATATAGAAATGAGAAACTAGAGAACTGTTAGGTTACTCTTTTACCAACGAATAGTGAAATTGACCCTCATATTATGACATCCTCAAGATTGAAGGTCGAATATGTTTGGTTTGATAGTTATTCGAGACCCACAGATTTCAAGTCGAGTGCCTTAACCACCTGGCCACGCCATATATACACCAAACATGCTCGCCCTTTCAGCCGTGGGGCGTTATAATGTGACGATTAATCCCATTATTCGTTGGTAAAAGTGTAGCCCAAGAGTTGGCGGTGAATGGTGATGACTAGCTGCCTTCCCTCTAGTTTAACACTGCTAAATTAGGGACGGATATCCGTCGTGTAGCTTTGCGAGAAATCATAACAAGCCAAAGTATTCCTGTTTCACTGCAATAAATATTTAACTTACGCGTTGAAAAATAACTATTTCCAGATCCTGTTAAAAAAACAATTATAATAACTAATATTTAAAAATGAATATAACAGTTATAGAACGATAATTATATTACGTATATTAAAAATATTTTATTTTTATTAGCTAAACATCAGAATGGTTTTAGTAAGAATAGATCTACTGAGCAGGTTATTTCAATTTTATGTGAAATTATCAATAATAAGATGGAGCGAAGTGAAGTTTCCACAGCCGTGCCACTGGACATATTGGAATAATTTAGTCCATCCGTGAAACAGGGCTATGTTTACGGACTTAGAGGCCAAGGTTCGGTTCGTTGCGGTGAACAGACTAGGTAGCCCATTGTGGTTTTGCTCTTAAGCAAAAGAACCTAGAATGTTAGACTCTTACGTTGTTCTTAAGAAACGTATTTAACTGGGGAACAAAAATCGAAACGTCCGATTGGTTGGTGCCAATTTAAAAAACGGAGTCTCAGTACGTAATACGAATAATAAATGTTTTGATTAATGAACAAATAGAAGAGGTCTTCCTAAAGGATCTGTTTTGGGACAAATGTTATTTTTATTATATTATACAAAACAAATGTTATTTGCACATGATACTACAGTGTAGCTCATAATAAGAACTTCGTTATTGGCCTAGTACCAGCAATTTGTTTGTAAATGTTGAAATAGTTAACTTATAATTCATCACAACCAAATGGAAAGGAAGTAAATAACTATATTTAGCAGAAATGGTTTTAAGTATTACAATGAATAATAAAGTAATTTGGTCTGACTACACAAGGTACATTAAAAAACTGCTGTGAGACAAATAGGCTTAATAGTTGTATTTATCTACGTTTATTATTCGTTTATAATATAAACTTTATATGTAGTTAAGTTCAAAGCGACACAGTAGTCGATCTTTGCTTACCTAGGCACGGCATAGCCAGGTGGTTAGGGCGATCGACTTGTAATTCGAGGGTCGCGGGTTCGAATCCCAGCCGCACCAAAAATGTCGTCCTCTCAGCCGTGGGAGCGTTATAGTGTAACGGCCAATCCACTATTTGTTGGTAAAGGAGTAGCCCAAGACTTGGCGGTGGGTGGTGATGACTTGCTACCTTCCTTCTTGTCCAACAGTGATAAATTAGGGATGGCTAGCGCAGATAGGCTTAGGGTAGCTTTGCGCGAAATCCAAAAACAAATAATCTATGCTTACCGCTAGGCTATTATGTCCAAAGGCTTGGGAAGGTTCATCAGAATATAATACGTTGATCCTTCAAGAAAGACTTGTTATAAGTCCCGGGTAGCAGTAAGTCTGTGGACTTACAGCTCTTGAAACCGGGTTTCGATACCCCTAATGAGATCACCACAGCTAACCCAATGTGTAGCCTTGTCCTAAACTACAAATAAGCCCGGCATGGCCAAGCGTGTTAAAGCGTGCGACTCGTAATCTGAGGGTCACGGGTTCGAATCCCGGTCGCACCAAACATGCTCGCCCTTTCAGCCGTGGGGGCGTTATAATGTGACGGTCAATCCCACTATTCGTTGGTAAAAGAGTAGCCCAAGATTTGGCGGTGGGTAGTGATGACTAGCTGCCTTCCCTCTAGTCTTACACTGCTAAATTAGCAACGGGTAGCGCAAATAGCCCTCGAGTAGTTTTGCGCGAAATTCAAAAACAAACTACAAATAAACAAAAACGGCTTATGAGAATGATTTAGGTTACAAGTATCGGTATTATGTGCTCAGCTATTTCATAAAAACAAAATAATAAACATTTGCGAAAAATGTATCACTCGGTAAATTGTTGTTTATATAACAAAAATTTATTAATTAATATACCCAGCTTTCAATACTTGTTTATAAGAAATAACAAAGACACTCGTAGTCAAGATACAATAATTAAGATTGGATTTATGCATCCTAATCTTTAAAAAAATAAATAGGTCGAAGAAATTCAATGAGTTATCAAGGGAAGGGGGCATTCGAAATGTTATTCCCCATAATATGAGAAGAAACATATTTAAAAGTCTGTTAATTTTCAAACCAGTAAGTTAAATGTATGGTTTACTTGGTTATTTGTATACCTCTTGTTGTATTTAATAAATGCTGTTATTTATTTTTGATCGTATAGGAACTTTCTTTTTCGAATGATTAATGTTTGTTTTTCCTGTTACATAAATACTTTCGTGTACATTTTCTGTATTTTATTTTCCGCGTCTCATCTTAGTGTACTTGATTATTAATTATTTACAACTTTTGTATTATCTAGTAGATTAATAAACCTGAATTAAACGTATTTGAATTATGGATGAACTAGCTCAACTATTTCTAACTCATCAACATTTTGATCGCAGAACATCAACCACATTTTGTATAAGTTAAGTATTATCATTTGTCAAAATTCATTCTGAATTGTAATTTTCTGAAAGCTCATACATTTTTCAAAGATTTTGTAACTTAAGAAATGTGTTTTTATAAAGGGCAAAATTCCTGTATCGACATAAAAACAATGGTATAGTCATTCAATCGTTACAACTGTAAATCAGAACAATGTTTTGGGTATAAAGTATCGTATAAAGTAAAAAAGTTGTTTTTAAAACGTATTTAGCATTAGGTTAATTTAATAAAAAACTCTGTTTGAAGAGGAAATAATTATTTATTTGTTGTTTGGTTTGAATGTCATGCAAAGCTACATGAGGGATATCTGCGCTAGCCGTCCCTAATTTAGCAGTGTAAGATTAGAGGGAAGGCAACTAGTCATCAGCACCCACTGCCAACTCTTGGGCTACGAAATTAACCGTCACGGCTGAAAGGGAAGGCATGTTTGGTGCGACGGGGATTCAAACCCGCGCCCCTTAGATTACGAGCAGAACGCCTAACTCACCTGGCCATGACAGGCTATTCGTTGTAAGTATAACACTGCTGCTCAATCGTGTATCTGCGCTATGCTTACTACTAGGATCGAACTTTAAATTTTAGTGTTGCAAGGCCTCGACCTCGTCATTAAGTCACTAGGGGGGCTAACAAGATCGAACATCAACTTTATTTCTCTCATAGTACTTAAGATGGGGCATAAAGTATTGTTTGTTTGTTTGTTTTAATTTCGCGAAAAACTACATGAAGGCTATCTACCCAAGCTGTCCCTAATTTAGGAGAATAAGAGAAGGAACACAGTTATCACCACCCACCGCAACCTCTTGGTCTTCTCTTTTCCCAACGAATATTAAGATTGACCGCACGTTATAACGATACACGGCTGAAAATGCGAACATGTTTGGTGGGACGGCGATTCGAACCCCCTAACCCTCAGATTATGAGGTAAGCGCCTTAACCACTTGGCCATGGCAGATCAGACATAAAGTAACACGAATTCTCCATTAAAGATTTTTATTTTTATCCTTTCTCGCTGATAGCCAATGGCACAACAGTATGTCTGCGGACTTATAATTCTAGAAACCGGATTTCTATACCGGTGGTGGACAGAGCACAGATACTCATTGTGTAGTTTTGTACTTAAGTACAAACAAACAATTATTTATTTGTAGATTACTGGTTGATGGAAAAGTATAAAGAAACAATTATATTTTCAAATCTTGCAGGGAAGTTTATTATCAGGTCTCGTGACAAGTTGTTGTCGTCAAGGCAACCCAAGCACCATGATTTTTTTGCAATATTATATTCTCGTGACCACTGCAACAACTTATTTCTCTCGTGGGGTTAATATTACTGTTGTTTCAAATACAAGGTGTTTCCAATAGCAACATAGCAGCGAGAGCCTCGTAGAGCGCATGTGTTGCTCCACAAATATTGATAGAAGCGTTGTTCGCTGAATGGAATTATTTCTTATTGTTTTAGAGAAAACCTAACAAAGTGTGTGCTTACAAATTTCAACATTACTCTGTTAGAGGCGTAAAAGTTTAGTAAAACTATCATTAGAAGTTACACCACTTACATCACTGTTCCTTTCTCATATAATTTTACCAGTAAGGTGTTATATTAAAGCGCTACAGTGAATTACGACGTACAGTAATCTCATGGTTTCACTGTTCTGCAACAGATATGGAACGTATTAACAAACTGTGTTGACTCTGAGGTTCAGGATAAAACTGCTTATCGCGAGTTAAAAAATAAAACTACTTTTCCTTAGGTTGGAAATCAAACTACTTTGGGTTAAGTTAAAAATAAAACTAATTTCCGTAATGTAATGGTTGCCCAAACATCCTCGCTACTCAAGGGCTATCAGTGCTAGCCGTCCCTAATTTAGTAGTGTAATACTAGAAGGAAGGCAGCTAGTCATCACCACCCATCGCCAATTCTTGGGCTACTCTTCTACCAACGAATAGTGGGATTGACCGTTACATTATAACGCTCCCACGGCTGAAAGGGCGAGCATGTTTGGAACGACGGGGATGCGAACCTGCGACCTTCAGATAACGAGTCGAACGGCTTTACAAACTTGGCCATGCCATGATTGTCTTGAATATTAGCACTTTAATATAAATGGTTAAAGTGCTTCATGAAGTTACTGTGAAGACAATTTAGTGCACATGGATTGAAGTGGTTCACGTGGCTCCGTATATATTCCCAAATATCTGTTCTTCAGCCCTTAAACACGATGAATTACTTTTCATAATTGAAATTATAAGGTTTGGAGATTTATAATTCTTTTCTTTACTTTTATTTGTTACGAGAACAGAGACACTGTTAAAATGACATTCTTACACCTATTTTTCTCACGTTTTAATGAAAGAAGAAAAAATACAATTAGGTGAAGTAATCACTGCGCTGCCCAATAGAAGCTCTGACGTTTATGGAGAACGTGACATTCAACTTTAATTGAATTACCTCCTTCGAACCAATACACACATCTAATTGTGTGAAAACTTAACTAATAAAACTAAGAAGGGGCGAAATGTTTACAAATGTTTACGTCTCCAAGTCTGAATAAACTTCCTTAAATACGCGCAAACTTACTAATGGAGAATTCAATATAACTTGATTATATGACAACATATACTGACTTTAACGATGAAAATAACATTATGTTGTACTATATTGTCTGGTATTCTTATTTACTGAACAGATGTATTTGAAATGAAGCAATAGACCAAACTTGTTTCATGAGGGAACGTTATTCATATTTTAAGTTACAATTAAGATTGTAATATAAATATAGCAAGCTTTGTCCCTGATATCTGTGGTAATACATATTTAACACAAGAAGTGCTTAGCGTTTGTTTGTTAAGCACAACGCTTCACAATGGACTAACTGTTCTGTGATCACCACTGGTATCGAGACCCGATTTTTATCGGTTTAAGCCTTCAGGCTTTGGCCCGGCATGGCCAAACGTGTTAAGGCGTGCGACTTGTAATCTGAGGGTCGCGGGTTCGCATCCCCGTCGCACCAAACATGCTCACCCTTTCAGCCGTGGGGGCGTTATAATGTGACGGTCAATCCCACTATTCGTTGGTAAAAGAGTAGTCCAAGAGTTGGCGGTGGGTGGTGATGACTTGCTGCCTTCCCTCTAGTCTTACACTGCTAAATTAGAAACGGCTAGCGCAGATAGCCCTCGAGTAGCTTTGTGCGAATTTCACAAACAGATAAACAAACCTTCAGACTTACCGTTGAGCCATTTGAGACTGATAATAAAGAAAATCTACTTTATCAACAAAAGAGTTATATAAAAAAAAATTACGTCTATGCTGTTTAAAGAACAGGTGTTTGTTCGTAGCAGGTTTCGAATCATTCTTATCTCTTGGAATATCCTAACGGTTATGAAAAGAGTATTCGTACAAGCTGTTATTATCCGAAGAAGAAAAAAAAACACACGTTAGGCCTAAATGAAGTCTGAGAATGAGTGAACGCTAATTTCCCTTGGGAAAAGTAAACCATCTTGTTCTGACACTCATGCTGCATTTCTGGCAGTAATTGCACCTTCGGGGGCGCTGTCAGAACGTGCCCGTAAACACTGAGGGCGAGATTAACTCTTTTCTCCCAGCTGACAAATTGGTATTTCAGAAAAGACTTAATATCTTCAGGACCGGTTGATAACCGAGGCACATATATCCGTTAGCTTGTAAGTCACACGCTAGTTACACTCGGGAAGAAATAATAAAATAAGTAACCTCGAAGTAAGTTGTTTCTCACATACACCATTCGATTCAACAAACTACGATATCCTACACGACTCCTGAAACGTTCAGTTGCTTAGCAACAACTCTACAACGAGGTCCTTCAAGAAATACTGTTTTCATGCCATGAAATACAAATGTCGATATAAAGTGATCGTTTCTTCCTGCGGTCATTATTATTTTTTAGAAAGCTCATTATTTCATGACAAATGAAATATGTTGAATTTTCGTAAGATATATTTTCAAAATTTAGAGCGTGACAAAATCACGTGCTTCGAGGCTTACGTTTCGATACTTTTAAAGTGGCCGAAGAAATAAGATTCATTGGTATTGTGTACATCTAATAAAATACCTCACATGTTACTGGTTGTTAAATAAACATGTCATTTGTTAGTTTAACGTTTTATCCGATTATTAAGTGAACGTGTTATGTGATTTTTAACTGAATAAGTTATCTAATTGCTAACTGAAAATGTTATTTGAGTGTTAAACGATCATTTTGATTGTTTCCTTACATTGAAATACAAAGTAATACTTTTAGACCAGTCTCTATGTTTACCTATCTGTGTTCAAGTTGCTACATGAGCTTTTTCTGTACTAATCTTACGAATTGCATAAAAATTGTTTCATCAACTAATAACAGGAGGAATATGTTATTCCACAGGATCTGTAAATATTGCCTCAATATATTGCTACTTCAAACTAGTTATCGAGATGTGTTAAAGTGGTTAGTGTAATTGAACTGTGAATTCACGAGTTTATGGTTTGCGTCCCGTTGGTGAAAAAAAAAACCAACTCCTTTCTCAGTTTGGGATCATGAATGTACTGTAAGAACTTGAGAGCTGGTGCTAGTAAATTGCCTAATGTTTAGTCTTTAAGCTCAAAAATAGGGATAGCTATATACAAACAGCCCACGTAGTTTTGTGCAAAATTCTGGAACATTAAAATTAGCTGTTGGGTCAACGATTCGCTAGATATGGAAAAAAACAAAAATTTTCATGTAGCATGTCATGCTTATTTAATTATAAGCCTTTCACATCTAGGTATTCCAATACTGGTCGTCGTACTATTTTAAATTTAGGGAAAATCGACAAAAATGACATTGAATAAATCCAGAAAATATTGTTTAATGGCAGAGAAATGTATATGCGAGCGGAATGGGCACAAAAAATAACAAAAACAAGAGTTCTAAAAAACAATAAACAAGCCTATCGGGAAAAGAAACACTACTCATTTTTTTATTTCTCTAAGTGTCGTAATGTAATTAGGTTTACAACACTTACCGAGTACTTTCTGTTCAGTTTAGCAATGAGTCTTTGATAATAACAGTAGGTAATAGTAAAATATGCCTTTTATTTACAGTAGAAGTACTTGGAATTGGTACACAAAAGTAAAATTCCCCACAAAGAAATTATGATGTGAACAAATGTTGTTTTCATTTTGCTGTTTCACTTGAGTTAGTTTGTTTGACTACTTAATTCAACGACTTATATAGCAGAAGGTTGCAAAGTTTCTGTGTCAAAATTGTGCCTGTAGAGATTTTCGCTCAAAGTTGTAAATCACAAATTTTGGACTGAGGAGCATCCAATCAGCAGCACCCACGACAACGGCTGAGCACTTGGTTTTCATTGGGATCTGGGAGGTTCAGGTGTCACATTCCCACAGCACACACTCAACACTTTGAGCACGTTTTGTTATCTCTGGCCTGTAGAGATTAGTACTAGTAAAGCAGAATATGCTGTTTGATCCCTGAGAGTCTTTCTGTAATAAATCACTTACATACATTTCTGTACAAATGTAAGTTTTTCAATAAACGCAGTAACAAGTAGAAATGTCCAAACGTGAAAATGTAAACGTTTGATAAACACAATAACTCACGCGAATATCAAAACGTGCTTTTAAAACTCTAGTTTCTGTGAACCAGCTTATTGTTTTGATTAAAACATCATTTTTTACAATATTTCAATAACAACGATCGAATCTTTAAATAGGCATAGCGTCTTGTTATCGTTTAAAGTGCGACAAACCAACAACCTTAAGATAGAATAAACAAATGTATTGGACAGGTACAAGAGTATCGCTGTGGAAAGTGACGAAAATATTTTTAGATTAAAAAAAAAAAAAGCAACTATATATCAGTACAAAAATAAAACATGGTAACGAGAATATATCAATTACGTCATCTACAATGTTTATTTGTAGCTCAGAGAAAATCATCCATCATACGTTCACGTGAATGTAATAGTAGTTACCTCACAGTAGTTTTATACACGTGAAACGATTTTGGAAATATTCTAGGTTGTTTTATTTTTAAACAGAATGAACTCAAATCTTGAAAATTTTGGAAAATAAATATTACTTGTTTGTCTTTTTGAATTTCGCGCAAAGCTACACGAGGGCTATCTGCGCTAGCCGTCCCTAATTTAGCAGTGTGAGACTAGAGGGAAGGCAGCTAGTCATCACCACCCACCGCCAAATCTTGGGCTACTATTTCATCAACGAATAGTGGGATTGACCGTAACATTATAATGCCCCCACGGCTGAAAGAGCGAACATGTTTGGTATCACAGGGACTCGAACCCATGAATGAACCTCAGGTTAACCCACCTAGCCATGCCGGGCCAAATTTTGTTAAAATGTTGACAAGACCATATAATATCGAAGTGAGTGCATGAATCTGGTTCTGTTTGTTTTAAACTATCTTCTATTTACTGCGAGTTTTTCACACACGTATTAATTGCTACATGCGATACTGTGACCTTGTGTTACATTGTTGAATTATTTTTTAAGATGTTTAGCTATACATAAATTTTCCTTTCTACTATTTCTTCGGCCAAAGAATAATGCCAGTCAACATAATAATAAAACCTATTTGTGGTTTTACTTACTTGAGATAATTTTAGAAATCAATAGCATGATACGAAAGCGCTCTGTAAAACTCCCTTTACTATGAAGACTGGGGGAACGTAAAACTTCAGGACGAAAACTAAAAACAATCAGTATGCAATAATTTAGAGACTAGACAGTAGCAGTTATCATCATATAGCAAATAATCAAGTGATAACAAAACTGAAATATTACTAAAAATTAATAATCAGACAAACTACAATGTTCGGGTAACAAAACTATCAAATGAAAGAAGCAATTATGTAGTAAAAACTAAACTATCCAATGAAAGCTAATAATTATATAGTAAACAATACATTGTAAATGAGAACTAATAATTATGTAAGAAATGCTCAATTTTGAGATAAAAGCTAATAATTATATAGTAAACAATAAATTGGAGTTGAAAGCTAAAAATTATGTAAGAAATGCTCAATTTTGAGATGAAAGCTAATAATTATGTAGTAAACATTAACTATTAGATGAAAGCTAATAATTATATAGTAAACAATAAATTATAGATGAAAGCTAATAATTATATAGTAAACAATAAATTACAGTTGAAAGCTAATAATTATATAGTAAACAATAAATTACAGTTGAAAGCTAATAATTATATAGTAAACAATAAATTATAGTGTGTTTGTGTTTTACTTATAGAAAAACCACGCTGGGCTAGCAACCAAGAGAAATCGAATCCCTTATTTTGGTGTTGCAAATCTGTAGAATAGCCGCTGTACCAGCAGGGTGCACAGAAACTACAGATGAAAGCTAATAATTATATAGTAAATAATGCATTATAGATGAAAGATAAAAAAATTCTGTGGTAAACACTAAACTATAGATGAAAGATAAAAAAATTCTGTGGTAAACACTAAACTATACCTGAAAGTGATTCAGGTTTTACCATAAAGTGACTAAGTCTATGGTATTGCTCAAAGCTTCAAATGATAGCGAAACAAAAACTGGTTTTCATAAAAGCTGTCATTTCCCTTCTTAAGGTTATCATGGAAAATTTATTGGTATGGTAATGCTTTCTTGTTTCTTTTTATACAGAATCTATAGGATTTAATTTTGTATAAAGCACATATTAGGAGTGCTGCTGTGAATCAGAAAGCTGCCCCATGGAGAAAGTGTTCCGTGCTCACTTCAGGTATTAAGCCCCGAATACTAATGCTATTGAGCTAACATTTTAATGTGTGTGCTTTATCTATATTATAATTTGGATAACGTTTTTGTGAATATCTCTATACTAATGCTTCTTTGTCAAGAGGTGCACTTTTTCTCGAAATAATAATCCATGCAAATTAGCCAACTTTATAAACTGTTTGGTTAGGGTTAATTTGAACTACCTATAACTTACATGCACTGGCTTCCAGTAATTTTGAAGGGAAGCCAAATATTAAGATTTATCTCACCTGGGTTCAATCTTATTTCAAGTACATAACTTCTATCGTTGATACTTAATCTTCAGTTAGAGAAGTTGTTTCTAAAAAGGAAGGACTTGGTGTTCTTCCAAGAATTACTTTTGTTTTTGGCGGTAAGTCACGTTTTAGGTCTTTATGTATTATCAACGTGATTATCACACCAAATATTAAAAGAAACAAAAAGGAAACAAATAGCGCTATTGTTGTCTACTTGGCCGCTAGAGGGATTTCTGGAATATAACGAGTTTTCTGAAGAACTTGTTAAGAAAAAAACAAATGAAAATGAAACTTCATTTGCATATGACCTTCAATTTAATAACTGTGTAGACGTTAAATTTGTAAAATAAAGTTAGAAACACTTTTCCTCGTGGCTTTCAGAGAGTTGGTCACATCATGGAATTTAAATACGTGAAATTAATATAAAAATAAACTGGACTTTCGGAGAAAAAAGAAATATTAATGTAACTATTAATAAAGAACGTTCAGTTCTACAAAATATTCTGAGAAGTGATTTTTAAGCACAACTTAAGTGCTACCTGCTTGTGATATTACCTGACGTACACACGTAGGCAGGAAACAGCTCAGCTCTAAATGACTTTCAGAGGTTTTTAAAGCTCGGACACTCTAATAAAGCAGATTTTAATCATTATGTTTATGTAATGTTTGATTTAATAAGTTATCTTGTCTAGTTCTTAGTTACAGTGTGGCCACAGTCTCTTTTGTTTAGAAATGTTTTATTATTTGTATTTTTGTTTCCAATATGTCGTATTGAATACGTGAACATGTCGGGACTTGTTCTCTAGCCTTGAGCTAATATTCCAAAAGTGTAGATTTTTTTGTGTAACACCGTACTATGTAGTTTCACTACTAATGCGTAGTTTGAAAGCGAACTGAAGAAGTAGAAACTGACACAAAATGGAAGTTAAACCTGTAACAGGTGCATTTTACGAACAGTAAAATTATAGAGCCTGCTTTCCATATACTAACATTTTCACAAGCCTACATAAGGCTGTATTAATGTTCATGAAATGTTCTTCAAAAAATATGTAGTGTAAGAGAAAAGGAAAATACTTCAAAAGAAAACTTACAATATCTATATTCAAATCTTAACGTTAAATTCAACCTTTCTTATCATGTATCGAAAAGTGGACGAATAATATCTCACTTGTAAATGTTATTTAAGTTTATTAAATGTTGAACTAGTTAGTTTAACTCTACGTTCAGTATCCTATAGCTTTGTTTGTTTTGAACATATTTTAGTCATTTCTAGAAGATTAAGTGGAAAATTTTAAACCATCCTGATTAAAATTCATTAGTTAGTTAGTTATCACCATTAGATTCCATTTAGAACATAGGGCCGCCG